>NC_056733.1:1782599636-1782822136 GCF_019279795.1 Protopterus annectens | reverse complement strand
AAACAAAATCCCATAAGCACATGCAGTACATCAAGAAAGCCCCAGGATGTCAAGGTAAAATGAGAAAGAGCAGCACAGCGCCATTATAAAAGGACATTATTTAAGAAAGTAAGTAACTTTTTTCTTAAATAATGTAATTGTATAGTAGCAATAATCTACAGCTGGGTGTGGGTAATCCTGATTTACCCATGGCTGGCTTTGTTTGGTTGTCTGGGCTTCACACTTTTGACCAAACCACACCAACTATGGGTAAATCTAGCATCAGCTATCAACAGGCAGCAGGTCCTGATGCACCAGCTAAGGTGAAAAACATTGCTTCAGTGGGCCCTGACAATACCCACAGCTGCCTCCTAAATAGCCTAAAGCGTGACCTAGCAGGACCACAAGAGGAACTATTCAACTACAGCCTCAAAACAGGTTACATGCCAGGTGAGTGGAGGGTCACAACAGTCATCCCTCTTCATAAACGTGGACCATCAACTGACCCTGAGAACTACAGACCTATCGGTCGGATAAGTCTAATATGCAAAGTCATGGAACAAATTATCTTGGAAATGATCAACAATGACACTGGCAACCTACAATCACTGGACTCTTCCCAGTTTGGGTTTGTTAAGAGAAGGTCTTGCCTACTAAACCTGGCAGACTTCTTTAAGAGGGTCGCAAAGGCTATGGATGAGGGGAAAACTGTAAATCCTGCCTTCCTTGATCTGGCCTAGGTGTTCAATGCAATACCCAGCTCAAGTGCTGTTGACAAACTCTAAAACCAATGCATAAATTGCTAGGTAACTCACTGGATTTCTGGCTGGCTCATAGATAGGACCAAAGAAGTAAGATCAGTGAGACCACCTCCACGAGGAGACTGGTCACCAGTGGAGTACCCAGGGCTCTGTGTTGGGCCTGATCCTTTTTGGCATCTAATTGCCAGAAGTCAAGGCTAATGTCAAATGCCTCTGGCTCACCAAGTTTACAGATTACTGTTAACTGGGAGCTTTCATAGATTCTGCTATGATGGCAACATCCTACTAAGAGGTCTAACATAAACAAACAGCTGATGTTAAAGCCACAGAATATAACTCAATATGAAGAAATGCATTGTAGTGTCCTTTTGGAAATCAATCACCAAAGCTGATTATTTCATTGATAAAACACCCCTAAGAATTAAACTTATAGCTAGAGATCTGAGAACATATGTAGACAGTAATTTGGCCTTCAACAAACATGTAGCCAAGATAGTAAGAGAATCATTCTATGTCACCCAACTCATGAGCAAGAGTATGGCATCCAGGTCCAAGGAAGTTATACTACCACTTATCAGACCCATCACTGACTACAGTGCCCCCTTTGTCATGTATCTAACCATGTTGGAATGCTCTCAAAGGTTCCATACCAGAGGAACCAAGGGTATGAATAATCTGTCCAACAGAGATTGCCTTAAGACCTTCTCTGTACTCAGTCTCCTAAAGGTTACTGCATCTGGTATATGCATCTTCAGATCCAGCCCTGAATGAACTCTTGCACAGTTGCAAAATGAACAGCACCAGAAATGATAGATCCACGAACCTAAACTTTGCCTACAACATAAATTGACAAATGCTGGAGAGACTAATATGGGTTTCAAAGGATCGCTGTACTATGGAGTAAGTGCCCTATCTACATGAAGCAGAATTCTTCCCTGACCCTATTCAAATAAAACTTTGATCATTAGGTGAGAAATCGCAAATTCATCCCCAGGCTAGTCCCCTCTCTCTGATGGACAGAGGTTGACGGTAAGTAAATTAATCCCCAACTAACATACCTTGCCACATAACCCTTAGCTACCTCCTTACTAATATACTCCACTATATATCTATCTATATTATATGTGGTTTACTATCATATACTCGAAGTTCAAGACAAAATCCATCCACATCTGCTAATCAGATGTACGAAGTTTAGAATATCAAGTAGGTCAGAATGTTGAAATGCACACACCAACATCTTTGAATTCGCACTTTTGACATTCACTTAAGCAAGTCCCTAGTGCACACTACAAAATGCCATCTTTTTGCACCTCTCACACCCCCTGCAAATAATATATTCCAACTCCGAGATCACACTACAGTGGGGAAAAGGGTAATTTCCCCACCCCCAATGTACTGTGATCTGTATTCAGAATGCCAAAGACAGGTGTGCAAATGCACTGTGGGAGTCGCAAATCTGAACACTTGCACTTGTGCAGGTTAGATGAAACAGGAATTGTCCAACTGTTGTTCGACATCCCCATTTCCATCTAACAGGTACTCGGCATTTTGATAATATATATATATATATATATACATATATATATATATATATATATATATATACATATATATATATATATATATATATATATATATATATATATATATACATATATATATATATATATATATATATATATATGCATGCATCAAAGGAATTCTGGGACAAAACTGGGTTAAGTTGAACAACTAGGCTTGTAAAGATGCTGGTGGTCATTAGCCGAGTATAAACTATGAACTATGCACAGACCTCCTTCGTGGTAGAATGGCAAGAGATTTTCTCAGTTTAGATGAGGAAACTTCCTCAGTGAGGACTCTATTAATTATTGTGGTAACTGTTCGATCTAACTGGTCTGTGCAATTTTGTAAAAGGAAGAAGGGATGTTGTCAACTGCAGTTGTGGCTGAATCTTTTAGCTGTAAGAAGTGCCTTTATTTGTTGTCTGAATTTTAAAGTGAAACTATGTGACATTGGGGTGAGTGTTAGATGTGTTATTGCTGTATTGCAACAATAGATGTGATGTTTTGAAGTGGGTTTTAAGAAAGTCATGCATGAAATCAAATCAAACAAATTCCAAAGGCCTATCTGCCATCTCCTGTCACCTAAGCCTGAATTTAAATTATATTAAAAAATAAAATCCTTTCTAGTTATTTATGCTTTGGCAAGAATTACAGAATGCAACAACATTTTCTGAGAGTTCAATAGATAAGAATTGCTGCCTATACATAGCTGTAGAATCAAAACTTTAAAAGAACCACAACAGCATTACAAGTGATTTTTATTTTCAGAGATTTCTGTTTGCCGAAATATGAATTGAAATAACCTGAATTTCTCCACTCAGCACCACTCTGGACCCCACAATGGCTTTCCAACGATGCAACTGAGGATAACCTCTCTCCAACCATGGCAACTTAGAATACCAAACAGGGACTCATCATTTGGTTTGCCAGGTAACATGAACCAACCATTGGCATTGCATATATTTTTTTGCATAAGTTCTTACTTGTTATTCTGCATAGCAAGGATTTCTGGCAATCTGGCTCATCCAAACAGGGGTTAGACTTTTCTATAACTTTTTATGCATAAACATGCTCACTGAGGTAGTCCAGCACCCAGAATTCCATATTGTTAGTGTGAACTCCTAAGCTCTCTTCTTATGTTTTTTTAAGGGCTACTGCTACTTCAGTGGAATCAGTTACGGGTGCCTTACTCCAAAACTGTGGACTCTTGAAGGGTGGCAGAGAATCTTCTCTGGTCTACTAGGAATAGAATCAACCATATCATGTTCTTACCAAGTCCTGTCTACCACTAGTGATATCATTATCATCATAAAATACCACCTGAGAGGCAGGATGGGTGGACAGAAATCCTGCAGCAAAATTTTATCTTCAGAGTAGCTAGCTGACTGGTTATGACTCCACACATTGCACAAGCTCTAAAATCACCCTAAATTTGGAGCAATCTGGCAGGAATAAAGAGAAGCCTCCCCTTTTCAATGATTATTTTCCAATGTAGGGGACTCAACAGGGAAGTCTAAATGCCTCCTCTTACATTTCTTCCTCTGAGGTATACTTGAGGGGGGTTAATTATATTAACTGTAATTTACAAGTAAACATTACATGGCAGGGAAAGCCACTTGAACTCTTATTAAGATAAAATGGAGTTCTATATATTTTAAGATATAAACATTTAAAAACTTTGTTTGGATCAAGAATTGCAGTAGAAATTTTTATTACACCAAAATTATTTTAGTTTATTAATTTTTGCTAATTAATTAATTAATTTATCATCTTAACCAAAAACACTGAAAACATCCAAAACGAATAAATTCCAAAAGGAACCAAAGTGAAGACAGGAACACTCCAAGCCACAAGAATAACGTAAGCGTTTTCGTTTACTGAAATAAGCAAACTTCTTCAAACAATACAACAATGCAACTGAATTCTTAAATACTAAAGGCATATAACATCATCACATTCAAAAACCAAACTCTGCCTTCATTTAAAACGGCAACCATATAATGGCTACACTAATACTATATCATCCACAATAAACCTGAAAATTATCAATCTATAAATGTATTTAAAAAAGAAATCAAGATACAAACACAAATACATATCTAAAAACTCATGCTATAAATAATTATAACCATCCCCATAGATATTTATAAAAAGCCTTAAAGGGAGAAAGCACCAATGACCTACAAGAATAAAATAAAATAAAAAAAAACAGTTTATCTAGTGAGGGATTTTAGCTAAGGGAATAAAGAACCAGTTTATCTAGTGAGAGATTTTAACTTAAGGATACACTTAATAGATAAACTGTCATTGAGTCCTGCGGGAGTATGAGCATTAAGTCTAAGTAGCCAGGCTAATTCTTTTTCATCCAACTTCAAGGATGATGGGCCCCCCAATAATTTTCAGCTATTCTGTCAATAGAAAGAAAAAGGAATTCATGGGTGGGATTAACCTTCACATGTTTAGCCAGAGCATTATTCAAATTCATCTTATTAATATTATAAACATGCTCATAAATCCTATGCTTCAATGGCCTCTCCGTCTTGCTGACATAAAAAGCTGGGCAGGTCCGGCAAGTGCTCAAATAAACAACTCCCCTTGACTCACAGTTAAATCTCCCCTTAAATGAAAACCATTGTTTCCGCACGGTGAAAGTACTAAAAAGTATTAATGTATTTACACAACTGGCAGCTCCCATATTTCAACATGCCACAATGTGGAGAGTAATTGAAGGACATGCAACTTTCCAAAATTGCTTTCAAATTCCAACCTCTCCTAAAGACCACTTTTGGTGCATCACCCACCTTATCCCAGATAGATGCATCCTCATGCAAGAAGCACCTATTCTTAATCAAAATAGATCTTAATAATGGTGCATCCAATGAAAAAGTGGTAATAAAACCAGTATTGGTGCCACTAGTAATCTGCAACTGTGGGGGCTCTCCATCCATCACTGTACCAGTTAGCTCACCAGCAACACCCTGCCCAACAATGGGTGCCAAAGGACCATCCTCAAAGGGGCTCACAGCCTGTCCAGTCAAGTCCCATGCCAAACTACCTACAATCTCCTACCCAACATTTCCAACTCCAAATAATAATAGTTTACATATTCCATTAGTTCTTTTAACATGAAACTTACTAACCAACCGGTTCACAAGTCTCAATGGGTATACCCTCTTAAGGAATATTTCTCTCAAGAGGATACACTCCTCCAAGAAATCAAAATCAAAAAACACCATTCTGGCTGCCCTAACTAACTGGCCCTTAATGACCGCCCTCTTCTGATGGTAGGGGTGGGAACTGGTGAAATATAAGAAGGCATTGAAGTACGTAGGTTTCCTAAAAATCCTTGATGTATATCTCCTATTGATCCTATCCTTAGTGAGTTCAACATCCAAATAAGCTATTTTTTCACTTTGGAAATCCCAGGTATACTCCAAAAAACTAGTAAACCCTGTAATATGATCAACAAAGTCCGATGCCATGGGCCGGTCACCCTTCCACATGATGAAAATATCATCCAAATAACGGGTGTACCACACAACCCTTTGGTGGAATATATCATCTCCAAACAAAAAGTTCTTCTCTCAGTGGGCCATCACAGTGCTTGCAAAAGCGGCACCACAGGGCGAGCCCATGGCAATGCCAGTCTTTTGCAAGTCAAATTCTTTATTAAATATAAAGAAATTATTACTGAGCACTAAGTCCAACAGGTAATCAATAAGGTTAATAGTCGAACCATCCACTCGTTTGTCCACCAAAATGTCCCTCACCCAATTACTCCCTATATCCTGGGGGATAGTTGTGTATAAATCTTGAACATCGATTGTCAAAAAGTTAACTTCATCACTATCAGGTAATTTATTGATAGCCACCAAAAATGCTCATGAATCTCTACAGATGTGAGGCTCCCCTAAAAGTACCTGCTTTAATTTACTGTCAATAAATTTAGCACATCCGTAGGTAATTGATTGCCTGCCATCCACAATTGGACGTAGCGGAGGGTTATCCAAATCTTTATAGATTTTTGCCAGCCCAAAAATAACGGGCACAACTGGACTAGTGACATTCAAGCAGTTATATAAATCAATATCCACAGAACCATCAATAAACAGATCATTAATGAAGCTTCTGATACACTGATAGGCCCCGTTAATTTCATTTCTAGAAACTTTCTCATATGCCCCGCTGGACAGTAATAAACACATTCTCCTAATGTAATCATCATTACTCATAAAAATTAACCTCCCTCCCTTATCAGGTTTAATAATACGAATGTCAGCGAATCTCAAATCAAACAAAGCATCCCTTTCAGGGGGGGATAGGTTATCAATATGATTACAATGGGCAGATTTATTTTTCAGACGGCACCTGATGTCATTTTCACACAATTTCTCAAACAGCAAAATAGAGGTCTGCAATGGGGGATTAAAAATACTGGCAATTTTAAAGTAATTTGTCAAATTACTGGAGTTGCCAAATAATACATTTAAATTAAGCTTCCCAGTGAAGCATTTCAAGTCCACCAAAGTTTTCACCAAATCACTTTGTGCAGTAGGTATGAAAGTGAAGCCTTTGGCCAAAGGCTCAATTAAACTAGATGATGGCAAGAAATCGGAATAATTAAATATCTTGAAGTCACCAGTGCTGTTATAAAGAATTCCAACTGTAACCCCACATTCTGCTGTTTTACCAAGCACACAAGGCCTAAGGCTAGCATCAACTACCTCCACTGTTTGTTCTGCTGCTACTTTTTCCAGCAATGTTGCTGAAAACTGCCCTGTTGTCTTACTGGGGTCTTCCCACTGGTCCCACGAAAATCCTGAGGAGCAGTAGGGTTGTTTCCTGCATCAGTGGTGCTAATAGTAATGGTGCAGTCCCGCTTATTATAAATCCTCTCACTTCACCTAACACCTAATCCCTCAGGATCAGTGTTGCTACCCAAACTTGAAGGTCCATTTTCATTTGCAGGAACATTAACCGAGTCAGTGAAACCCGACCCAATCTTATTCACAACCCGTAATTTGTTCTGCACATTAGTTGGAGGCAAGGGATAAGCGAGCCCATGCTCATAATCATATTTATCCCTGTTTAGTTTTTTTATTTTAGTTTTTCTATTTATAACCAGGGCACTCTCAATACTAGATAATTTGTGAGAAAAATCATATTTGTAACGCAAGAAGCCATTATCCACCTGAACTGTGGGTGATACAGTATTAGTGTAGCCATTATATGGTTGCCGTTTTAAATGAAGGCAGAGTTTGATTTTTGAATGTGATGATGTTATATGCCTTTAGTATTTAAGAATTCAGTTGGATTGTTGAATTGTCTGAAGAAGTTTGCTTAATTCAGTAAATGAAAGCACTTACTTTATTCTTGTGGCTTGGAGTGTTCCTTTCTTCACTTTGGTTCTTTTTGGCGTTTATTCATTTTGGATGTTTTCAGTGTTTTTGGTTTAGTATGGAGAAGGAAGCAGCTCCTGAGTCAGAAGTATTATTTTCTAATGAGAGCTCAACCAATTCACCTGGGTCTGACGTGCTTGGGAAACTAACTGCTCTCATTCAGAATCTATTGCAATGTGTTGATGGCTTGTACAGTCAAATTAGCGGAAGCACGGTTCAACCTTTGGGGACTATGACTACAGTCCACCCTTTTGGATCACAGGATCAAAGGGCTTCTACATTTGCTTCTACTTCTTCAGCCAGTTTGGGTAGCGCTGGCCAAACGACATCATCAGAACTCTGCAACATTAGTAACGAATGCCGTCAGCTAGAGAACCCTCATCAAGGAATTGTACGTATTTTTAATTTGGTTCCTTGTTTGAGCGATTGGTTCAAGGAGCCTGCCTTGTTTAGGTTTGGTAATGTGGCACCGGATACTTCAGCAGGTGCTCCTGAGCTGAATTGGAATGTTATTGTGGAGAACCTTAAGCTTTTTGGTGATACCCCACTGGGTTTGTACCAAACTCCCCTTTCCATGCGGAATTATTAAGACTGTTCGACCGGCAAGGTTGTGAATTTCTCGAATTTTTGATTAAAGATTATGTTTCTCAAATTGAGGTCCTTAAAGCTGATCTAACTCACCTAGATGCGGACATTCAGGCGGATAATGACTTCTTGCTTTACAAATACGATTTTTCTCACATATTATCTAATATTGAGAGTGCCCTGGTTAAAATTAGAGAAACTAAAATAAAAACTAAACAGCGATAAATACGATTATGAGCATGGGCTCACTTATCCCTTGCCTCCAACTAATGTGCAGAACAAATTATATGTTGTGAATAAGATTGGGTTGGGTTCCACTGACTCAGTTAATGTTCCTGCAAATGAAAATGGACCTTCAAGTTTAGGTAGCAACACTGATCCTGAGGGATTAGGTGTTAGGTGAAGTGACAGGATTTCTAATAAGAGGGACTGCACCATTACTATTAGCACCACTGATATAGGTAACAACCCTACTGCTCCTCAGGATTTTCGTGGGGCTAATGGGAATACCCCAGTAAGACAACAGGGCGGTTTTCAGCAACAGCACTGGAAAAAGAAGCAGCAGAACAAACGGAGGAGGTAGTTGATGCTAGCCTTAGGCCTTGTGTGCATGATAAAACAGCAGAATGTGGGGTTACAGTGCGAACTCTTTGTAACAGCACTAGTGACTTCAAGATATTTAATTATTCCGATTTCGTACCATCATCTAGTTTAATTGAGACTTTGGCCAAAGGCTTCACTTTTGTACCTACTGCATGAAGTGATTTGGTGAGAACTTTGGTGGACTTGAAATGCTTCACTAAGAAGCTTAATTTAAATGTATTACTTGGCAACTCCAGTAATTTGACAAATTACTTTAGAATTGCCAGTATTTTTAATCCCCCATTGCAGACCTCCATTTTGCTGTTTGAGAAATTGTGTGAAAATGACATCAGGTGCCTTCTGAAAAATAAATCCGCCCATTGTAATCATATTGATAACCTACCCCCCCCCCTCGAAAGGGATGCTTTATTTGATTTGAGATTCGCTGGCATTCGTATTATTAAACCTGATAAGAGAGGGGGGGTTAATTTTTATGAGTAATGATGATTACATTAGGAGAATATGTTTATTACTGTCCAGCGGGGTATATGAGAAAGTTTCTAGAAATGAAATTAACGAGGCCTATCAGCATATCAGAAGCTTCATTAATGATTTGTTTATTGATGGTTCTGTGGATATTGATTTATATAACTACGTGAACGTCACTAGTCCAATTGTGCCCGTTATTTTTGGGCTGCCAAAAATCCGTAAGGATTTGGAAAACCCTCCGCTAATTCCAATTGTGGAGGGCAGGCAATCAATTTTTTTTTTTTTTTTTTTTTTTTTTTTTTTTTTTTATCATTTGTTGACCGGGAAAGTCCGACTAGGTTCCACAGAGCCTGTTTTCAACGGAGGCCCGGGGAGAAATGCTCCAGATGCATGTCTTTGGAATGTGGGAGGAAACCGGAGTACCCGGAGGAAACCCACGTGAACACAGGAAGAACATGCAAACTCCACACAGAAGGCACCCCAGCCGAGAATCGAACCGGAGAACCTCTTGGTGTGAGGCGACAACGTTAACCGCTGCACCACTGTGCCGCCCGATTACCTACAAATGTGCTAAATTTATTGATAGTAAATTAAAGCAGGTACTTTTAGGGGAGCCTCACATCTGTAGAGATTCATAGGCATTTTTAGAGGCTATCAATAAATTACCTTATAGTGATGAAGTTAACTTTTTGACAATCGATGTTCGAGATTTATACACAACTATCCCCCAGGATATAGGGAGTAATTGGGTGAGGGACTTTTTGGTGGGACAAATGAGTGGATGGTTCGACTATTAACCTTATTGATTACCTGTTGGACTTAGTGCTCAGTAATAATTTCTTTATATTTAATAAAGAATTTTACTTGCAAAAGACTGGCATTGCCATGAGCTCACCCTGTGGTGCCACTTTTGCAAACACTGTGATGGTCAACTGGGAGAAGAACTTTTTGTTTGGAGATGATATCTTCCAGCAAAGGGTTTTGAGGTACACCCAATATTTGGATGATATTTTCATCATATGGAAGGGTGACCGGCCTATGGCATCGGACTTTGTTGATCATATTACAGGGTTTACTAGTTTTTTGGAGTTTACCTGGGATTTCCAAAGTGAAAAAATAGCTTATTTGGATGTTGAACTCACTAAGGATAGGATCAATAGGAGATATACATCAAGGATTTTTAGGAAACCTATGTACTCCAATGCCTTCTTACATTTCACCAGTTCCCACCACTACCATCAGAAGAGGGTGGTCATTAAGGGCCAGTTAGTTAGGGCGGCCAGAATGGTGTCCCTTGATTTTGAATTCCTGGAGGAGTGTAACCTCTTGAGAGAAATGTTCCTTAAGAGGGGATACCTATTGAGAGTTGTGAACCAGTTGATCAGCGAGGTTCTTGTTAAAAGAACTAATGGGATATTTAAACCATTATTATTTGGAGTTGGAAATGTTGGGCAGGAGATTGTAGGTAGTTTGGCATGGAACTTAACTGGACAGGCTGTGAGCACCTTTGAGGATGGTCCTTTGGCACCCATTGTTGGACAGGGTGTTGCTGGTGAGCTAACTGGTACAGTGATGGATGGAGAGCCCCCACAGTTGCAGATTACTAGTGGCACCAATACTGGTTTTATTACCACTTTTTCATTGGATGCACCATTATTAAGATCTATTTTGATTAAGAATAGATGCTTCTTGCATGAGGATGCATCTCTCCGGGATAAGGTGGGTGATGCACCAAAAGTGGTCTTTAGGAGAGGTTGGAATTTGAAAGCAATTTTGGAAAGTTGTATGTCGTTCAATTACTCTCCACATTGTGGCATGTTGAAATGTGGCAGTTGCCGGTTGTATAAATACATTAATACTGCTAGTACCTTCACTTCAATTACTCTCCACATTGTGGCATGTTGAAATGTGGCAGTTGCCGGTTGTATAAATACATTAATACTGCTAGTACCTTCACTTCAATTACTCTCCACATTGTGGCATGTTGAAATGTGGCAGTTGCCGGTTGTATAAATACATTAATACTGCTAGTACCTTCACTTCAATTACTCTCCACATTGTGGCATGTTGAAATGTGGCAGTTGCCGGTTGTATAAATACATTAATACTGCTAGTACCATAACTTCAATTACTCTCCACGTTGTGGCATGTTGAAATGTGGCAGTTGCCGGTTGTATAATACGTTAATACTGCTAGTACCTTCACTGTGGAACTAACTGTTTTCAGTTAAGGGGAGATTTAACTGTGAGTCAAGGGGAGTTGTTTATTTGAGCACTTGCTGGAACTGCCCAGCTTTTTATGTCGGCAAGACGGAGAGGCCATTGAAGCATAGGATTTATGAGCATGTTTATAATATTAATACGATCATCATCTTCTTTCAGCTGTTCCTGTTAGGGGTTGTCACAGTGGATCACCTGTTTCCATTTCTTCCTGTCCTCTGCATCTTGCTCTGTCACACCAACCACCTGCATGTCCTCTCTCACCACATCCATAAACCTTATCTTAGGCCTTCCTCTTTTCCTGTTAACTGGTAGCTTCATCCTTAGCATCTTTTTCCCAATATACTCAGCATCCCTCCTCAGTACATGTCCAAACCAACGTAATCTTGCCTCTCTGGCTTTGTCTCCAAACATTCCAACCTGGGCTGACCCCCTAATATACTTATTCCTAATCTTGTCCACCCTCGTCACACCCAGTGCAAATCTTAACAGATGAATTTGAGTAATGCTCTGGCTAGACATGTGAAGGTTAATCCCACCCATGAATTCCTCTTTCTTGCTATTGACAGAACAGCTGAAAATGATAGGGGGGGGGCCATCATCCTTGAAATTGGATGAAAAAGAATTAGCCTGGCAGCTTAGACTTAATGCTCATACTCCCCCAGGACTCAATGACAGTTTATCTATTAAGTGTATCCTTAAGTTAAAATCTCTCACTAGATAAACTGGTTCTTTATTCCCTTAGCTAAAATCCCTCACTAGATAAACTGGTTTCTTATTTTATTTTATTCTTGTGGTCATTGGTGCTTTCTCCCTTTAAGGCTTTTTATAAATATCTATGGGGATGGTTATAATTATTTATAGTATGAGTTTTTAGATATGTATTTGTGTTTGTATCTTGATTCATGTTTTAAATAAGTTTATAGACTGATAATTTTCAGGTTTATTGTGGGTGATATAGTATTTGTGTAGCCATTATATGGTTGCTGTTTTAAATGAAGGCAGAGCTTGGTTTTTGAATGTGATGATGTTATATGCCTTTAGTATTTAAGAATTCCGTTACATTGTTGTATTGTCTGAAGAAGTTTGGTTAATTCAGTAAATGAAAGCACTTACTTTATTCTTGTGGCTTGGAGTGTTCCTTTCTTCACTTTGGTTCTAATTTGTCATCTTGTTGATAGATTGAAATTGTTATATAATATGAGTGTTAGCTAGTCAACTTAACTCCAGGCAAACCTTTTGATTGAGGTACTAGGAGTATGTCTGTTTGCAGAAAATAAAGCAATTTTGTTCATTTCATTGTTAACTATTATTTATTTGAAAAAAAGTTTTTAATATCATGTTATAATTCTCTGAAAATTGTATTATGAGTGCTTGAAAGGAAATTGACATATATTGCTATATACACAGAAGCCAAGATCAGAGATTTAAAGGCATTTCCTCTCAATCTGACATTTTTGTATTACGCTTGGTTTTCATTTGGAGCGTACAAAAAAAAAGGAATTTAGCACTTTTCCAGAATACAACTTTACTGAGTTGTCATTACATTAGACATAAAATTGCTGCATATTTTATCAGATTCTTCTTCAGTTGCATCATGTCATGGTATGAGGCAGCCAAAGTGTTATGCTCAAATTCAGTGTTAAACTACACTGAAATCAAAAAGGGTTTGAGTCCTATTTCTGCCACAGTATAATATAATTCCCTGAAAATGTTATTATGAGTTCTCAGAGGGAAATGAACATGTGGCTTTTCTGCATAGGTACCAGATGCTGATGTTCAGTAGTCTTCCAGTGTTACAGGCTTATAGTTTTCATTCTACTTGGTCTCCACTGGGGAAGATGGATGACTTCTGCTCAGGATGAAGAATGCAGTACTGATCCAAATATATCTTTTCTGAGTCACCACTGTATCAGAAATAAAATATATAATTTGTTATACGAAATGTTTTTTTTTTTTTATTAATAATATGTTGTAGCTCAGAAGTCATGGTCTGAGGCAGCTAAAGTGGAGGGGTCAAATTCAGAGCTGAAATCCCTAAGGGCAGAGTTGCAGTCTTATGCCATATCTTATGCCATATAGGAGTTACCTGAAATTGTGTTATAAAGTCTCAGAAGGAAATGCACATATGGCTTTTTAAACTTAGGTACCAAGTGCAGAGATTCATAGGCTTTTAATGTAAGGTTTGGCATTTCATTTTATTGCCTGTTTCCATTGGTGAGAGCATCTAACTTCATGTCATTTTGAGCTTTGCAGCTCCACCCGCAGTACACATTTTTCATTAGCTGTCACTGTATCAGAAGTTAAAAAAAATCCTTTAGATGTTACCAGAGAAAGGTTTTATTTCAGTTGTAACATGCCATGTCTCAAAGTCCTTTATTTAAAGCAACCAAGGTGGTGGGTCAGACTTAGTGTTGATCAACGTTAAAATCTTTAACAGTAGGCCTACAGTCTTAGGTTCATTTTGCACCTAACCATCATATTATAATTCCTTGAAAACTTTATTATGAACTCTTAAAGAAGAACTGACATAAGGCTTTACCAAACAAAGTTATTCCTGGCCTTTCACTAACACAGTCTGATATGTTATACCATACATAGTTTCCCAAGGGGAGGAGTATATGGCATATGCTCAGGGATACAAAAAGTAGCAATGGTCCAGAATGCACCATTCATAAGTTGCCACAAAATCAGAAGTAAAATATGCAGTAAAATATAAATGAAAATAAAGTTGCACAGCTGTACAGTTTTCTTTATATATGGAATCAAAAACTATGAGCGTTATGCACTTGATAATCATGAAAGATTATTTTGAGAAATTTGCTATACTATTTCAAATGGTTTCAGAGTTAGACTCAATGATGACATAGAGAGACAACACCCTGACTACTGCCCAGGTAGCCTGAATTTGATTAATGGCTTAGGGACTTGAAGGTACAGGTAGGGAGGATGGGTATGGAGGGATTGGAGTATGGCAGAATTTCTCTAATCGAGTTCTGGCAGAGGCCATAGTTCAAGGAAAAGATGCAGGGCTAACCAGGGTGGGGAAATTGAGAATAAAGGCAGTCATTGTCAAACTATGGGCCAAGGATGTAGCATGTGCTGAGTTTAAGTCCCTTTGCCTGACCCTGCCAGATAGCAATGTTAGCATGCAGCAGAAAACTTAGGACTAGAGAAAGCACCAACCCCCTACGATTATGGCACTATTCACTGATGTGGAACTTTCTGCCTGAGCATAAATAGAACTCATTAAGATGAGCCCTCATACTCATGGTCAGGAGGTACTGGCCAAAGAAAAATGGTTTTAGAAATATGATCCTATATACTTAGGCACCAACAGATGCGGGTGCTTTGTTTTTGAAATGCAGTTCACATCAATATTGTACATTCCACATTGTTTTAGGCTGGCAAGATCAGAATATATCTGCTCATGAAATAAGAACAAAAAATGTTGCATTTTTCTCAGGAAAATAATAACATTTTTAGCATTTTATGTTACAGCAAACCATGCATAATTACTTTGTGCTGATAAGCTTGCACATATTTGTGATTATTCTGTCTGTTTTTCCTAAATGCTATTAGGTCATAAAATATTCAGTACAGCATGCAACATCTACGAATCTTCTCCAGGAAATACATAAGAATATCTTAAAGCATTTTTTGGGGATATAAAATTAGTGCACACAAAACAAAGACTATAGCTGTAAACTATGCAACCACACATGAATTGGTTGAGCAATACCAATATTTAATTGGAATGACAAAATGAAGAATTTAGGAGTAAGGGTTAAAAAGGGTTCTGTTACAGCAGCTAAGCATATGTGGAGAGATACTAAACAAAAGATCATACAAAAATGAGAAACTGGAAGCTCTTGTATATGGATATGGATAATAAGATGCAAGCAGTGAAAATGCTTTCAGTCCATTTAGTTTTATACATAGGTCGGGCATATGTTTATTGACCAGAAGAGAAGTTGTAGACAGTAATTAATAAAGAGTAGCAGGATTTTATCTGGGAGGGGAAAGGGCAAGGGTCAGGTCAGATAAACTGATCCTTCCAAAAGAATGAGGTGGTTTAGGATTACGTGATTTGAAGGGAAATGTTGGAGCTACACAGTTAAGGCTCATATACATAACACAAGCAGAAAGCTACAGTTGAAAGTGGAAAGGGATTATGATGATGAAGTAAGGAGGAAATTCAATAAAGAGAGAATGAGATTTTGGATGCAGATCCTTAAGGAGAATAACCATGCAATATATTATATTCATAAAATAGCAGAAAGTATTCTAAGAACCAAGCCAATGCAAGAATGGAGAAAGGAGATTCTGCCCATAGGAATGACTGCAATTAGGGTACAGATAATAGGCAAGAGGGAACAGGAATTTAGTGGAGAAAACCGACAAAGGAACCAAGATTTTGGGAGCAAATAACTGGAGAGAGAAACGTCAGAGAATGCAAAGTAGCCAAAAAGACATTCAGACTGCAGGCTAGAGACTGCATTCCCTATCAGGGAGTATAGGCAAAGAGAAAGGGATAAGGGAAAACCTAAGTGACAGCCCTCATCTGGTAGAGTTTTCAGTTGAATCTAGGATGGAAGCTGCTATTAAAAAAGGGATAATTAGTAGGGCATATCAAATATTGCTCAATAACTATACAAATCAATCAGAGAAGGTTAGGAAAAATTGGGAAGGGAGATCAGATAAGGTATTCACAAGGAAACAATGAGAGGGCATGTGTATGGGTGTCAAATATGCAACAAAATATAGAAGATTTAGGATTTTTGCTTGGAAGTTTTTGCGCTGGTATTTTATACACCAAGAAAATGCCAAAGAAGTTTTCCTCAGGTAGACGGCAAATGGAGGTGCGATGAGGGGAAAAAAAGTAACTGGGAACATATGTTTTGGTAATGTAATGCGTTGGCAGACTTTAAAATTTCCCTACAGAGTACCCTGTCAGAACTATTGGGTGAGCAAATGGATTTACTAAGGAAATGATTTATTTTAGAGTTGGGATACAGAATCTGAATTGCCTAACCACAAAGGCCTCAAGTTTAATTCTGGTATCTGCCAAAAAGGCATTTTTTAGAAAATGGAAGTCAAAGTCTAAATCAACTGTACCTAAAGTAGTGAATATTGTAACGGTGATAAAAGGACTGCAAGTGGGATCTTAGAAAATATCAGGAGCAAATTACATAGTAAAAATGGAAATTGTGCAACAATACAAGCAGAATAATGTATTGGAGGAGGAGGACTGAGGTTTATGGAAAGGCAGGAACTGGGTAATTTATGTAATGTTGGATTGGTGATAATGGTACAGAAGAAGAATATATGTGATACATAATGTTTGCAACTGTGGATAGGATAACATGGTTTGTTTTATTTTATATAAATATATGTTTGTCTATGTCTTAAGTGATAATTCAATAAAGTTTTTTAATTAAAAAAAGAATATCTTGAACCATTTGAGAGATAGGGTTGCTTGAAGGCTGGTTTGAATTCAAACCAGAATGGCCTTTAACTGACAAACTGAAATATCTGAAAAAATCTGCAGAAGACATCTTTTTATTAAATGTGTGATTAATTATATCCTTGTACTTCATTCTGGTTGTTGAATTAGTGCTTTAGCATTGGTCTTCTTATGAAATGTGTGACTAATTATGTGCTTCTAGTTCACTCTGGTTGTTGAGGTAGTGTTCTACTATTGTGTATTGGCTCTCTGTGATTCAGACCTACTTAGTGTTTGTTTCAGCAGATATGCAAAATAATATAATGTGTAATCTTTGAAAATCTTCTCCCCACCCCATTCACTCTTCTGAAAGCAACAAGGACTTCAGAAACAGTAGATGTCAATAAGCCCCAGCATATAACTTTTTCTGATTACTTAAACTAAGGATAGTGGGTGACCACAGGATGTCTCATTCATTTATTCTTCAGATGTTCCACTAACAGCCTATGACAGTGTTTGAATATGTACCATAAGCAAGGAATATATTTGTTCTTCAGATATTCAGCAAATTTCAAAGTATGAACTAGCAGGTTTGAAATTAAAATAAGAAGAGTAGTGACAGTGTAGCCTTAGAGGGACAAAAAACTGATTAAATCCCCTACACCCATGTTTGATTAGCAGCTCAGGCACTCCACTATTAGGCAGGATGGGGTGTGGTAGGAAGCATGCTTGATGCCTTTCCATTGGAGCTCTGATGGAGATCAGAGCTCAGTGAGATGACAGCAGGCTGCAGACAGAAAGGAAATGAAGGCATGACCACCCAACGTGCCTGGGCTGGGAACATGTACCACAGTTACTCTTCACTGCCTTCTCAGCCTATCACAGAGGTTGCACACATTTGGGGAAGGAGTTAGTGCTTAAGAAAATCCTTAACAAGACTGCAACATACTAGTTCCTACCTTGCTTGTCCTGCTTCACAGTACTAGCAAGTGGTGACCTTACAAGCTGCTGATGAAAGTGGGGCATCTGTACACAGAAGCTCTCCTGGAAAGGGAACCCTACCCATATGGGGACACCAGGAACCTTGTTAGAAAACTGGAAGGATGCGAGTCCACAAAGCTGGAATGAGGAAAGTCTGAACTCAACAGTTTGGTGAGATGAGCATAAATACATACATACATACATACATACATACATACATATACATACATAAACACATGAGGAAGTGTAAATATTTTCAGCAGCATTGGGATATTTTGTCACTGAATCTGACAAAAGGAATGGTTTAGAAGAATGACTGCTTTCAAATTCCTTCAAGGTACTATGACGATTAGACCTAATTTTTTAAGACGTTGATATTATGAATGGATTAAAACTGACCTTAATAGAGAGTAACATAACCAGCAGTGCCTCTCCTGCAATTTCTCCACTGCATGTTAAATGACTCCAGCACTGCATGTTCTTGATGTAGTACAATTATCACCTAGCATTTTAAGGTCCCATAGTAGTAACACCTCACAACTTTGTGCTATCTGCTAGATTGTCAGTTGCATAATCTCATATTTCAAAGGAGAAGGCATCAAGGTCAATAGAGTTTGGACAGCACATTTTATTCCATTCCAATTTTATCACAATTATTTGCTTCCATATGCATTACACATATAAACAACAACTTTTCCTGTTTTTACTTATGTTTCCTCACAGACCACATCATAGTTCACTGTTACTGTTTTATAATTTTGATTATACTTGCATTAGAATCCATTGGCAAATGCGTTATCTAAGACTGCTTTTGGCATGGTACACTGAATTGAACTAACTTTGGTATACAAACCAAAAGCTCTAGGGCACATTGTCTCTGAACATTAAAGCTCACCATCCCACAGTTCTCTCATCTCATGACTGGCAAGTATTCCATTACATTGTATGTGCACTATAGTAGTGTAAATTCTTCCTTCACTTTTTTTTTGCTGCCAGAATGTGTAGATGAATTGTTAAGCATTAAACATGTAAACTGTCTGCAAAAAGCCACACCATTCATCTGAGAGATATGTCTTCTATATTGAATTGGTAGCTATACCTTACACTGGATCCTTCTGTATTTATTCCTTCAAAAGTTATTTCATTTTTTAAATTTATAATGTCCTAATTTGAGCCCTGCAAAGCACAACTGCACATCTACAATCGGCCGATAGTGACCTTTACAAAGCCTCTCAGAAACATTGTGCTATTGCCAAGGGTTGCTTTATCACAACAACATCCTACATTAGGTCACTAAAACCTACCTGATCAAAAACATTAGACTTCCTTCACTCCATATTTGGGTTTCTGACTTTTTTCTGTTATGTTTCAAGGCAGGTATTTCTTACACATCTACTTCATGTTCTCTCTTCTAATTCGTTTCTATAGCTAGGTATCCATACGTTATATTAAAACATATACTAAATTTATTTTCTTTACAACTTACCAAAAATCCGATCCCAAATTATAAGAGTGCCACCATAGTTAGTGTCAATGCAGTATGGGTTTCGACCTATAAAGTAATTTGAAATAAAAAAAATAATGATTTTCTGTATTTCTAATATTGTAGTAAAGAAAAATTAAATGTGGTATATTTTTTTGACAGATAAGTCATGTTGCTGTGTTTTAATGACCTAATTTCAGTTAACCAGTTAGATAATCATTTCATAATATTTTACCTATTTCAGAAACAAGATACAGCACAGTCACAAATAAATGAAACAAAAATACCATTCATTAAATAAACATATATTAAACTCACAGGGCTATATTCAAAATAATGTAGAACACTGTAAGAATATTTATGTAAAACAAGATTTTGAAAAACATCTTGAATGACAGTAACACATTGCTACACAAATATTATATCAGTGCTGGACAATGTAAATCCAGCAGTATCAGATAGTATAAAGTTTGCCATAGAAGGTGCACGCACCTCTTGTTAGTCTGGTTATCTTTACAATCACCGCCGTGTACTCAGAATGAGTCACTGTATAGATTAACAAAGGTGTGTTCAAAATGGTTTGTTACACTGCGATGCAGTAACATAGTGGCAATGGAGGTAAAATTCTGAGCTGGTGAGCTGGTCTACTGACACTTCTCAGTTAGGACCCTGGCACAAAAGTACAATTCAAACACAACATTTTGACAAATGGTGTGCAACTTACAGTCACAAAACATTTAGAGCAGTGGTTGTTACATTGCTTATGTGCAATCATAACAATAGTGGAATTGCTGTAGAATTAGGATAAGGCAGCATATGGCATGCAATAGCTGTATTACTACATAGCCTATAAGGACAACAGTAGAATTACTGTGAAATAACAGTACAATAGCAGTGTTCCTGTCCTAAATGTAGTAACAGTCAACATAAAGAAAATACATAATTCATGGGATAAGCCCGTGATTTAGTAAACTGTGTAGGCTTCACACAAAGCCTACACAAAGTTTATGTGTTTGCACAATGAGCAGCAGGACTAATCACATTTGCATGCCATGCATCACGCTTACACAAATACAAGAGAAGTTTCACCGACAGCAACAGTGTTAGTGTCCAGGCAGCCATGCGGCATGAATACAGAAAAGATGTATACAAATCTGCCTACGGGTAAACCTGCTCTGCGAGATTGCATGGACAGCCAAAATGACTACCAAAGGTAAAAATACTGCAATAATTATAGTATTAGCACATTACAGAAAAGTGTACTCAATGCAATGTACACTACAATAATTATTTGCAGACCGAAATAATAAATCGTGGGGGTGAACAGCAAGGGCAAATAGAATGAAACATAAACACATTAGGTAGGGAAAGTGTGCTGATTAAAATGGCCACAGACGTGAATGATAGGAATGAAGAAAGAAGAGAATATGTAAAATATGTCAAAGTTATGAATATAGGATATGTCCATGTATGCACACTTCCAAGACAAGTCTGTATATCAGTACAGTTACTGGATTCAAGGATTGTCCACAATTTGCAGTCATCTGCAAAGTTTGTTTGACAAAGGCTGATTATGTTTGCTTTGACTACTGTAAATTAAATACTAAACATGAAAGGACCTACTACAGTATGCTGTGGTACTACACTGCTCACTGGCCTTTTGCTACAGGTAAATTCAAATACTTTGACAACACGTGTCTGATTAGTGCTCCATTAGGCTACACACTTAGTGACATAGTGGTGTATGGCCATGAGATAGTTTCTCCATAATACCCAAGTGTGGGAATTGTATTAAATGCCATGGCCAGGTCAAGTTGTGTAGGATGCACATTCTTTCCCTCATCCATGGCCTTGGTGATCTTCCCAAAGAAGTCAACCAGATTTATCAGATATGATCTAGCCTTAACAAATCAAAAATGGGTTGGTTACACAGTTGGGAGATTAGCTATGTTCTTTTGATAAGGTCCATGATGAATCTTTCCACTGGCTTAGAGATGAGGTTAGTCAGGCTTATGGCTCTATATTTTCCCATGTGGGGTGATGGTCCCCACCTTGTTCAGACAAATGACTGCTGCTGTCCACCCTTGTGCAAGAAAATAGCCTGTCTGGAGGCTGCAGTTAAGTAGGGATCCAACTCTGTCTGCTAAGTCAGATTTTAATTTATTGATAAGGCAACCTTGGATGTTGTCAGGGCCCACTCATTCCATGTTTTAGTCCTAAACAGCACACAGATGAGCTGCCCTCTTAAGAAGATATGCCGAGTAATATGTGCATGTATACATTATGTGACTACCAGTGGGTACAGGGTGGTAAAGTCTGATCCAAGTCTGTCAGGTAGCTGGTTGTATATTGCCTCCAGTCGAGTATGGCTCAAGAATTATATGGCTGTGTATTCTCCTTAAGATTTTGTACTTACTTAAAAAAAGAATTGTGACAACACCTCTAAATACAACCTTGGTTATGCATCACATGCCACACAGTGGAACTGTTAACACAGTCATACAACTCTACCTATTTCATGCTATTACATCAGTTGCACAGCAAATGCCTTTATGTTTATAACTGGAAAGGTGTGTGTGAGTACTCTGTCTGATACCATATATGGACACATTACAAATGAGGCTGATGTGGTTCACGCAGAACACAAATGCTAACAGTCACACAATACTGCTGGACAGCACCTAAATAATCCTTACCAGCAACACAATTGTGCATACAATGAACTTCCCAAGGTTGCAAGTGAATCTGAACTGGTTATATGTTTGTGTATATAGCAGCATTACAATATGTGGATGAAACAAGGCATATGTGCCGATGTAATCAGTATGATGTGATATTGCTGTATGTCACTCAGCACTTCATGATGGTAGGTTTACACATGCACACATATGCCATAATGAAAGTGTCACTGTGATGGTTAAATGAGAAATGTGTAGAATCATACTCCACTATATGTACACATGCCTTACTAAGGCAGCAATATACATAGCATCATTCTATGTTAACAATCCTCAGGAGACATATTACTACAGCTGTTATGGAAGCAACATGTAATCAAATGGCATCAATCCATGACCTGAAATCATAGATTGGATTAAACTGTTCTAGGGCTACAGTACATCCATTCCTCAAAATAGCACATGTGGATGACAGCAACATTGACATGAGCAGTCTTCATAGGATCATAGGTCATTACTAGGTTAATGGCCAACATCACATAAAATTTAAGCCTTAATTAAACCATTTAAACAAAAATCTCTAAATATATAATGGTAGATAGTAGGGGCTATATGCCTATATGTGTATGTGTTTGATTGTATTACATACTGCCTCTGTCCATGTCACATGTGCAACACCCCATGACAGAATTTGTAATTATACATCCAGTGGTCTGGAGATGGCTGGCAGAGGGTCATGGAAGGGGTGTGCTTCACAATGTTTATACACATCTTTGAGATGATGACATCCTCCAGTGTTCCGCAGAAGGGATTCTTGTGGACAGAGGGAAAAGGGGGATACTGGATTCAAGACACCATGTTAAAGGTTCTCCCGAGAGGTAGTCAAATGAAAAGAGATCATATAATGACCATAATATACCACCAACCACACATACAGCAGTTGACTGAGGTCAGATTTAAATATTAAGCCTGTGTAGGTATACAAGCTGGATTCCATACAATGCAACGCTAACACCACCACAGATGTCTGACTTTAACAGTGTCACAGTACACTTAATAGAGGATGACAGCATCATTGCAGGATTAGACGAAGGGGTTGGAAGGAGTGCCTGACATAGATGTGGAGTCACATCTCAGTGTGAAATTGTCTCTACATTTATATTTGAATGAACACACACAAACCCAAGTTGTCTGCTGTGAGATTAAAACCCAAAACTATGTAGCTATACAAGCTAGAGAACACAGTAGTTAATGGCCATACCAACAGCAATGTCTGAGAATATTACTGTCAGAGTGCACTTTATGGGGGGGCACATCATTATTGTATTCGAGAAGATGTTTGGATGAGTGTCTGACATACCTATGGACTCACATGCTGTTCTAAAACTGTCTTAAGAATGATAGCTGAAAGAATACACACACACACACACACACACACACACACACACACACACACACACACACACACACACATGTTGACTGCAGTGAGAGTAGAATGCCTATCTACCTAGTTAAAAAAGCTAGAGAACACAGTAATTAATGCTAGGACCATGGCACAAGTCTGACTTTTATATTGTCAGGAAACACTTTACAGCAGATGACATCATCAGTGTATGGTGACAAGAACATAATGGGAGGGCTGTATGAAATTGCTGTACAGCCATGTACCACTGTAATATTTTGTTCTGAATCAGACCTGAGTGAGGAATTTAGGACATAGACTCATGCTCTTCTGACTATGCACACCCATAGACATAAAGGCACACACGCAAGTTGACTGTTCTGCAATTTGAACCCCTACCTAACTAGTTATTCCAGCTGGAGATCACAGTACTTAACATTCACCCCATCAAAAAAGTGATATTATTATTATTGTCTTAGCGGTCTTCATAGAGGATAACATCATCATAATATTGCATGTAGCATATACTGTGATGAGACTTGTGTACAAAGGCTAGACTTCAGATATGCTTTTGTAATTGCAATGTGCAAAAATACATTTAAATACATCCTGGTAATCTAGGTGAAATAAGTTGTCATGAAGGCATGTTGCAGAACTGATACATGCACCTGTTTCTCAGTATGTTGTTTAGATAAAACACACACACACAAACACACACACACACACACACACACACACACACACACACACACACACACACACACACACACACACACTTTGGAAACAGCAGTACTGCAAGTGGTGATGTATGTGTGTTCATATTATAATGAACTGATGTCCACAGTAGTAGATTTTTCTGACAATATCAATGTAATTTGATCAGTGATGCCCGATGCCCAATGTCAGTATAAACCATAACAGATGTACCAATGCAGTTGTGCTCTTTATTCCTGTAGTGTACTTGACAGTGGAGCAATTACTGAGATATCATTTGCAAGTGCATTGCTGCAGGGCACACATAAGACTGAATAAGTATGTCTTCAGTGAAGAACACGTTTCTTCCCTTCTGTTGTGTTTATGGATGCCTGTTGATGAGATGGAGGACACCTGGACAATAACCATAGTAAGAAATGCCAAACACCTGTTTACATAGCACATTGCTGAGAAACTGATTTTCGCAAACGATAGCAAGGTGTTAGCACATGCGAGATTCCCATTTCATGAATACAACTTGAACTTGTGAAGTAGCTAGCCATATATGTTACGGGATAAATAGCTGACAGATACTATGTTGTTCATACTGTAGTTTATATTGAAAATGTTGTGTCATAGCCTTTACTACATTAAGAACTGTTGCTTTTGCCTTCCCTGTTTGCAGGGAGTTAAGCAACAAGCAAATGCGGTTCTCTGCTTAAATGAAAAAAAAAACAGTAACATTTCTTTTGGTTTGCTTCACTCCCTGCAAACACCCTAAGCAGCAATGTACGGCCCAAAGCATTTTGGACAGTACTAAGTGTAAAAAAATACACCTGATCTCTGGCGTTCTTTTTGGCACCAGGTGTAAGAGCAGTGAGATCCTGGTCAGAGCAAAGATGAGACAGGGATCAAATCATTCTTTTTTTACAGATAGTGTCAGGATGGTGTCAGCTAAGTAAATGTCATCATGACTGCGAACTTGACAAACAATGACTACAGTAAGGTACGTGCCTTCTTCCCCAGTTTTTGTCATTATGCCTAGCTCTATACAGCTGTACAACTATTAGCTGTTTCGCAGGTCTCACTGCAAATTACAATTTAATTGTGTGTACAGTTTTCAAGAAATGACAAGTGGTGGTACATCTTTTGAAATGATTATTATGACTCAGTAGATATGCCAATTATTTGTATGTGGCATATATCCTGAAAAGTGTGTGGAGTACGCTTTGCCACAGTAAGGGCAGTTTCCACATCACGTAAGATGAAGATTTCATCCATCATCATCCATCATCACCTGAACATGTCACAAAAAGTATCCTACAGATGATTTTAAAATATCCCACAGTATATGACCAATGATAAACCAATGACTTAAGGTACCATGTTAGTATTATCCATCAGCATGGTCAAGTCAGTCTGCAGACACAAACCATCAACCTGACAGATACACACACGTACAGAGGAGTTGAGGTGATGGGATGAATACAAGGAGTGATGAACACACACCTAGCAGTGTTTTGTTTAATGGCACATTAATGGTCATCTTTTTGGTCTGCTGTCATTATTAACATTGTGTAGCATAAAGTGAGTGATATACATGTAAAGAAGGCTTAGGAGAAGGACAACCAGCTTATGACAAGCAGAACAAGGTTAGATAAATATGTGATAGCAGTGGGGATGGATGTCACTTCATTAACTCATTTTGTATAATAATAAATATGTCTCCTGACGAAATCGTAACTTTAGCAAATTTTAATATGTAGTTGATTAAATATATCATACACATACAGTGGATATAAAATGGTTACACTCCCCTGTTAAAATGCCAGGTTTTTGTGATATAAAAAAATGAGATCACAATAAATCATTTCAAAACTGTTCCCACCTTTAATGTGACCTATAACCTATACAATTCAATTGAAAAACAAACAAATCTGTTAGGGGAAAAAATATAAAACATAAAAAATGTACAATACACTGGTTGCATAAGTGCACACCCTTAGACTAATACTTTGTTGAAGTATTTTTTGATTTAATTACAGCATTCAGTCTTCTTGGGAACACACCTGCCATCAATTAAAGAGACTCTGATTAACCCCAAATAAAGTTTATCTGTCCTAGTAGGATTTTCCTGACATTTACTCAGTTGCCTGCTACAGCAAAAGCTATGGTTCACAGAGAGCTTACAAAGCATCAGACTGATCTCATTGTTGAAAGGCATCAGTCAGGAGAAGGGTACAAAAAAATTCCCACAGCATTGAATATACCATGGAACACAGTGAAGACAGTCATCAAAAAGTGGAGAAAATATGGGACAACAGTGATGTTGCAAAGAACTGGACATCCCTCCAAAAGACAAGATGAAAACTGGTCAGCGAGGCTGCCAAGAGACCTACAGCATCGCTGCAGGAATTTCTGGCAAGTACTGGTTGTATACGACTTGTGACAACAATCTCCCATATTCTCCATATGTCTGGACTATAGGGTAGGGTTGCAAGATGGAATCCTTTTCTTACTAAGAAAAACATCCAGGACCAGCTAAAACCTGCAAAACAATACACCGTCTCCCAGAAGATTGTGGAAAAATGTGTTATGGCTTGATAAGACCAAGGCTGAACCTTTTGGCCACAATTCCAAAAGGTACATTAGGTGCAAAAACAACACTTCGCATCACTTGAACTTTTTGGCCACAATTCCAAAACATACATTTGGCGCAAAAACAACACTTCACATCACCAAAACAGCACCATCCCCACAGGGAAACATGGTGGTGGCAGTATCATGCTCTGGTGTTGCTTTTCTTCAGCTGGAACTGGGCTTTAGTCAAGGTGGAGGGAATTATGAACAGTTCCAAATACCAGTCACTTTTGGCCCAATACCTTCAGGTGTCTGCTATAAAGATGAATATGAAGAGGAATTTCACCTTTCAACATGACAATGATCCCAAGCATACATCCAAATTAACAAAAGAATGGCTTCACCAGAAGAAAATTTAAATTTTGGAATGGCCCAGCCAAAGCTCAGACCTAAATCCAATACAAAATCTGTGGGGAGACCTGAAGAGGGCTGTGCACAAGAGATGCCCTCACAATCTGACAGATTTGGAGCATCTTTGCAAGGAACAGTGGGCAATTATTGTCAAGTCAAGATGAGCCATGCTGATTGACTCCTACCCAAGAAGACTGAATGCTGTAATGAAATCAAAAGGTGCTTCAACAAAGTATTAGTTTAAGGGTGTGCACACTTATGCAATCAGCTTATTGTACTTTTTTTTTTAATATTTATACCCCTAACAAATTTGTTTTTCAATTAAATTATACAGGTTATAGGTCACATTAAAGGTGGGAAAGGTTTTGAAATGATTTATTGTGGTCTCATTTTTTATATCACAAAAACCTGGCATTTTAACAGGGGTGTGTACACTTTTTATATCTATATTGTCTCAACTTTCATTGGATCTTTTCTCCCTGGGCATTCGCTGTACCCATACACACAAACACACAGTTTCAGTCAACATCTGTTTAAACAGCAACATTTGCTCAACAGGTGTGCAAGGTTGCACAATTCCCAGAGTTGGGGTATGTACCTATATCCCTGTACTGTGTAGTCTTGGAGGCAGTATATATAATTAGCAGGGGATTTTTTTTTTGCGGGGGGGGGGGTCTTGTTCCCCTTGCAACAATGTTTTTTCTTATTTATCTAGTTTTAGCTTTGCATGTCCAGAGGTTATTGCTCAGCACATGCACAGTAAAG
This sequence comes from Protopterus annectens, assembly GCF_019279795.1. NCBI lineage: Eukaryota > Metazoa > Chordata > Ceratodontiformes > Protopteridae > Protopterus > Protopterus annectens. The sequence goes on along the minus strand of NC_056733.1, from coordinate 1,782,794,118 downwards.
TGCAAATGTTGATATCTTTAACATTGTTTCTTGATGTTAGGAACATCAACTTTTATATATATCAACTTTAATAAGTAGAACAGTGTGTGCATATATATCTATCTACAGATGTGTGTGTGTATATACACACACACACACACACACACACACACACACACACATATATATATATATATATATATATACATATTGCCAAGAGTCCTAGCATAAATCGAAATTGCAAATGATCGACCTGTGTATTGTTAAGCCCACTTTGGTCAACATATGCAGATAGTTCACAGCTGTGCAAGATCGAATGTGATTGGGTGTAGGACATACAACCCCTCTCCACAGGGGAGATGCAGGGGCCTTGCCACCCTGCGAAAAACACAGTTCTTTTCTTTGCATGTTCTGAGGGTTAACTTTTAGTCACATACTGCATTATGTGCTTTTGTCGAAGTAAGTATGCCAACATAAAGTACATCAACATTTCACTGGATTAACTATATATATATATATATATATATATATATATATATATATATATATATATATATATATGCCTTTTTTAGGCAAGGCTCAAAAGAGAAACCCACCTCCATAGGTATCACAAGGGATAAGAAACTAAGAGTAATGCTACTCAACGCCAGAAGTCTAAACCTCAAGATGCACGCACTCGAAACTCTCCTTAACATGGAGAACATCAATATCTGTGCAGTAACAGAAACATGGTTTAAGGCTCCCAAGAGCACCCCAGCACTACCAAGTTATACCTCATACCATGTTTTTTGGCCCCAAAACCTGGACAGAACCACAAAAGGAGGGGGAGTATCAATATTCATCAAAGATACCCACACCTCCAGGTTGGTGGCATAGCACAAAGCATCAGAGACTATCCATGTGCAACTAACAGTGGGTAAAACTGCCTTCCAGTTTATAGCCTGCTACAGACCACCCTCCCAAACCCAGGAACCCCATTTGGCCTTCCTGAGAACAATGGAAAATATGAAGGTCTCTCCAAACACCATTATATTGGGCGACTTCAACTACCCAAACATAGACTGGGAGCATTACTCTAGCTCCAACACCCTAGCCCAAAGGTTCCTAGAATTTATAAACTCAAATGCTATGGAACAACTTGTTACAACTCCCACAAGAGGGGAAAACATACTGGACCTGATCATCACCACCATGGGGACTCTATGCTCCAGACCAGATGTGTATCCCTCACTGGTAAGATCAGACCATAAATTAATCTCACTGGATATTCACATCCCGACCCCACCCCCTGCCCAGAAAACCACAGTGAAAAACTTCTCTAAAGCAAATTTCACACTCCTCAAAACCGAGGTGGAATCCTTCAAAGCCCCCGAGCCTGTGGAAAATACGGCCCAGACCGCAGAATCCTTTATAAACGCATTATATGAACACCTTCAGGAATGCATGGATCATGCAATCCCAAATAAAACCAAGACCCAATCCTCCAAAGGCAGACGTCCTGTCTGGTGGACCCCAGCCATAAACAAACTATACAATAGAAGGAGGAAGCTACTACATGATAGAGCAAAATCCTAAAAAGGGAAGGCATCTCTGATCAGTATTAGCAAAAAACTACGGGCACTCATAAAATCGTCTAAGGCCAGCTTCGAGAGAAAAATTGCACAGGACACTAAGGATAATCACAAGGCTTTCTTTAGTTATGTTAGGAACCTGGGTGGGAATTCCCAGATATGCTCAGAATTAGTCCATAATGACAAAAAATACATCGAACCCACAGACATTGCCAACATCCTAGCTGACAGGTTCAGTGCAAACTTCTCCCCCCCTTCCCCACCAAAAGGGCAAATATCTATCCCAGCAGAGTGCTGCCCCCCTGACATCTCAGATGCTCAAGTAAGAGCTGCCCTCTCCAAAGCAAAAAACACAGCATCAATGGGACCAGACGGTGTCCCGGGCTGCGTCCTACATGAACTCCAGGAAGAGCTAAACTCAAACATAAAACTACTGTTCATTCTCAGACTTACTACAGGATATGTACCCAAAGAGTGGCGTACAGCAACAGTGGTCCCTCTCCACAAAGGTGGTGCCTCAACGGATCCTGGAAACTATCGCCCCATAAGCCTGACTAGCTTGGTCTGCAAAGCTATGGAAAGGATCATCATGGACCTCATAAATAAAGATATTGGGGACCCACAGACATTGGATCCTACCCAGTTCGGCTTTGTTAAGGGCAGATCCTGCCTCTTAAACCTGGTTGATTTCTTTGAAACAGTCACCAAGGCCATTGACGAGGGGAAGGTGGTCCACACAACCTACCTGGACCTCGCAAAAGCCTTCGATACAATACCCCACTCAGGCATTATAGATAAGCTCACCAGCTTAAATATAAACCCCTATGTCACTAGATGGGTTGCAAACTGGCTCAAGGACAGAACCCACATGGTTAGAATTGCTGGAGCCATGTCAGACTCCAAACCAGTTACAAGTGGCATCCCACAAGGCTCAGTCCTGGGACCTCTCTTGTTCGGTATATATTTCTCAGAGATACAGGCCAACATGGAAAGACTGTGGCTGACCAAGTTCGCAGATGACTGCAAACTGGGCGTCATAATCGACTCTCCAGCCGACACAAGCACCCTCCAAAAGGGCCTCATAGAAACAGACAACTGTTGCCAGAGCCATGGCCTCAAGCTAAACACCAAAAAGTGTATAGTCATCCCCTTTGGCAAAAACAAAGTGCCCACAAATTACCACATAGGTGGTAATCCATTCAGTACAGAAGAAGTAATTAGGGACCTGGGGACCCAAGTTGACAGCAATCTCTCATTTGACAACCACGGGGCCAAAGTGGTTAGAAAAACATTTTATATAGCCCACCTAATCATGAAGGGATTCATATCTAGATCAGGGGAGGTCATCGTGCCTCTTTACTCATCCCTCATCAGGCCCATAATTGAGTACAATGCCCCTTTTGGGATGTACCTTACCAGACACCTGCAGCAACTGGAAAGACCCCAAAAGTACCTCAACAAGAGGATCAAAGGGCTCAAACAGATGCCATATGCTGCCCGTTTAACTCATTCACTCCAGAGCAGCTCAGGAAAAGCTGCCTGCTGAATTCCACCATAGGAACAACAGAGCAGCCTGAGCTCATTTTCAGAAAATCCATTTGTAATACTACACAGAAAACAAATGCTCATAACTCTTTAACTATAAGAGCTACACTATCTTGGTCTATGTACCATGCAGACCCATACAATTTGAATTTAATTTGTTAGTATGAATGTCAGCTTTAAAATGATACTTTAACCATAACTGTGTGACACTCCTTTCATGAGATATTCACAGAAATATGATTAGTATATTATTTCTCATAATTGATAAATAAACAAAGCATAATATCTCATCACCTGTAACAGACAGAGCCTACATATCAGTGTAGAAGTTGTGCATCTGAATGTCAGCTTCAAAATGACGCATCATTTGTGTGATTACCATGCTCCCTCGCAAAGATATGGGCATAATAATGAGAAGTATTGTAAATGTATAATTTTCATATTCAAATAAGACTAAACAAACTGTGATATCTGTACGTGTGTACAGTGCCTAGACACAGTTCTTTTACCATGATGTAAGGAGTAACACTGTCTTCAAAATGATGCATTACTTCACACAATGTGGTGCTCCCTTGCAAAGTTATTTACCAAAATATGAAAAAATCATAATTTCCATAACCTAAGTCGGAAACAAACTTTGATATCTGCCTATGAGTACAACATACAGGTACCATTCTTTTACCATGTTAGAACTATAAATAATCTTTTCAAAATGAGTTATTACTTAGCACATTCAGATGCTCCCTTGCAAAGTTATTTACCAAAATATGAAAAAAATCATAATTTCCATAACCTAAGTCCGAAACAAACTTTGATATCTGCCTATGAGTACAACATACAGGTACCATTCTTTTACCATGTTAGAACTATAAATAATCTTTTCAAAATGAGGTATTACTTAGCACATTCAGATGCTCCCTTGCCAAGTTATTTACCAAAATATGAAAAAAAATCATAATTTTCATAACCTAAGTCCAAAACAAACTTTGATATCTGCACGTGTCAAACATACAGGCACAATTATTTTACCATGTTAGAACCAGCAATACTGTCTTCAAAATGAGATATTACTTGGCACATTCAGATGCTCCCTTGCAAAGTTTTTTACCAAAATATGAAAAAATAATAATTTCCATAACCATAAGTCTCAGACAAACTTTGATATCTGCACATGTGTCAAACATACTTGCACAATTCTTTTACCATGTTAGAACTATAAATAATCTTTTCAAAATGAGGTATTACTTAGCACATTCAGATGCTCCCTTGCAAAGTTATTTACCAAAATATGAAAAAAATCATAATTTCCATAACCATAAGTCTCAAACAAACTTTGACATCTGCACATGTGTCCAACATACAGGCACAATTCTTTTACCATGTTGGAACCAGCAATACTGTCTTCAAAATGATGTATTACTTGGCACATTCAGATGCTCCCTTGCAAAGTTATCTACCAAAGTATGAAAAAAAATCATAATTTCCATAACCTAAGTCTGAAACAAACTTTGATATCTGCACATGAGTACAACAGACAGGCACTATTCTTTTCCCATGTTAGAACCATCAATACTGTCTTCAAAATGAGGTATTACTTAGCACATTCAGATGCTCCCTTGTAAAGTTAATTTACCAAAATATGAAAAAAAATCATAATTTTCATAACCCATGTCCGAAACAAACTTTGATATCTGCATATGAGTACAACATACAGGCACCATTCTTTTCCCATGTTAGAACCATCAATACTGTTTTCAAAATGAGGTATTACTTAACACATTCAGATGCTCCCTTGCAAAGTTATTTACCAAAAATATGAAAAAAAAAATAATTTCCATAACGTAAGTCCGAAACAAACTTTGATATCTGCACAGGAGTACAACATAAAGGCACCATTCTTTTACCATGTTAGAACTATCAGTACTGTCTTCAAAATGAGGTATTACTTAGCACATTCAGATGCTCCCTTGCAAAGTTATTTACCAAAATATGAAAAAAATCATAATTTCCATAACCTAAGTCAGAAACAAACTTTGATATCTGCATATGAGTACAACATACAGGCACCATTATTTTCCCATGTTAGAACCATCAATACTGTTTTCAAAATGAGGTATTACTTAACACATTCAGATGCTCCCTTGCAAAGTTATTTACCAAAAATATGAAAAAAAAAATAATTTCCATAACGTAAGTCCGAAACAAACTTTGATATCTGCACAGGAGTACAACATAAAGGCACCATTCTTTTACCATGTTAGAACTATCAGTACTGTCTTCAAAATGAGGTATTACTTAGCACATTCAGATGCTCCCTTGCAAAGTTATTTACCAAAATATGAAAAAAATCATAATTTCCATAACCTAAGTCAGAAACAAACTTTGATATCTGCCTGTGAGTACAACATACAGGTACCATTCTTTTACCATGTTAGAACTATAAATAATCTTTTCAAAATGAGGTATTACTTAGCACATTCAGATGCTCCCTTGCAAAGTTATTTACCAAAATATGAAAAAAAATCATAATTTCCATAACCTAAGTCCGAAACAAACATAGATATCTGCACATGTGTACAACATACAGGCCCAATTCTTTTATATGTTGGAACTATTAATATTATAAATATTATACATATACACATACAATACATATTCGATTGTACATGCTAGCACTCTCCTGAAACAGTTCTTTCTCAGCATCTTCACCAGCTTCTTACCACAGTAATTTGCCAAACTCATAAAAATATATTTTACACAACACATTTCATAATAGAGTTGTACTTACCATACTGGTCCCTACTTGGTCATGGGTGTTTTCCATTCTTCTCACAAGCTGCATATTTCCAATCCTGCATAGCTCTCCTCACACCATTGTGGATGTCAGTCAATAACAAGGCAATGCCTTCCTCAGTTAGGTGAACGCCATCCCTTCTGAACAGGTGAACATCTTTTGTGGTGATGCTGTCAGGACAGATTGTAGATCCACCGACCACACAAAATGACAACGTGGCCACCACGACTGCAGGTGTTCAAAAATTGCTCTGATTTGAAACCGCAGCCTTCCCAGTGGTTGACTGATGACAGTGTCAGAATGTGGACAAACCTGTACAGCAAAGAAAATGCAAACAGTTTACTACTGATGTTTGATAGATCTATTGGAAAAGTACATATATATGTATATCATAATGCATTACCTGGTTAGACCATCCAAATCTTCACTCCTATCCACAGGGGCATTATTCTTTTCATAAGGTATATAAGTGGTGATGTCGCTGCGGAGGTACATACCTACCACCCGTGAAAACACAAAATTACACATGACTGACAAGGGGGAACAGAAAGGGCACATGTAAAGATAAAAAACAGAGTAAGGACTGCAACTCCACTAATATGCCTAGGACAGGCACGGGACTTCAGGCCATGGGTGTCTGAAGTGTCCCATACCTGTGCTGGCTACCCACTCAGACTGCTGGTAGCAGCAATGACTCCTGATTGCATGCAGTGCCAGCACTCTGCCTTACCTCTACCTTTTCCATGTACATGTGTCCTTTCGGCAATGGTCATAAGGACTGAAAGGGGGGAGCTAATGTAAAGGGTCTTACCCTGACCTACATACATTTACTACACCTGAAGGGAGGGAAACTAAGTGGAGAGCTCAACCAAGACAACATGTGAAAAGACTAATTCTGCCCCAGGCTTTGTCTTTTTGCATGTGTCCTTTTCCGGGGGGAAACACTGCATCACAGTGGCAGCCCTGAGGCCATTTCTACCTAGGACAGCAGCACAATGGGGCTGAACTGAAGAGTCTCCAAGTTCCCAACTGCAATCCAGGCCGATCATAAGATCCATGGATGGCTGGGTATGCCCCCCCGTGATGCACCCACCAACACAAGAGAAGTTGGCATAAATCTCTGAAGAGGAACCTTCCTGACCATACTGATATTCATGTGTATGTGTATATGTGCAAGTACATTATGTACATACATATATATCGAATGGAGGGGGTGGCTTGCAATGACTACAAATAGAGAAAAAACACAATCTGGCTTGTGCATTCATCAAAGTGATAACGACTTCTACTAAAAGTGATAACTCACTGCTGTATTGTAACTGCACTTATTGCTAATGTGATAATGACCTTCCTTTCAGTACTGAAAAGTTATGCATGCTCAGACAAAGGTGATAATTGCTGCACATAACATGTTGACTAGGTATTCATTATATTACCTTGTGCAGCTGTTGTGTAACACAGACTCATTATCAGTAAGGAGAACACCTGAGTAATTCAGTAAAATAGTATAACACTTACATATTACTGAGCTATTCCTCCCACCTAAATTCCACACATGACTGACAAAGCCAGGAAAAATGCACAAAAAATATGGTAGCTCCATGCTGGCAGTTGTCAACAAGTGATAACTTATCTCACTCATGCAACTACTAATCACAAATAGAATAATACAAGCAGAAGTGATTTCTTGTCTGCTTATTTTACATTATTTAATTAGTCAGTGGTGTGTGTGATGTTTTATATGCTGGCATATTACACTATAATTACATTTCTGTGCTGTATTCTAAGTAATGTAACCATATTTAATTTTCAGACTTAATTTCTATGTTTCCCCACTAACCCCTCCAGTTGTTTGCATTGTGTATGCACAAGCACCAAAATGGCACAATCAACTATTTTGCTCATTGGTCACATCAGCAGTCAGACCATGTACTTCCCTGATACAAAATTAATTATTTCCCCAAGCAACATCCTCATTAGTATGTCCAGGTATACATGCATCTAAATAAAATGTTTTACCAAACAAGCCTTCAATAACATTTCCTAGTATGTACTACCACCAACATGAACACTTCACCCAAGCAACCCCTTCAGTAGAATGTTGAGGAATTCACAATCACCAAACTTAAACGCTTACCCAAACGAAACGCATGTAACATTTCCTAGTATGTACAGCCACCAAAATGAAGAATTCACCCAAGTGAGCCCTTCAATATAATATATGCACAGGCACCAGAATGAAAGATTTTCCCTAAACAACCATTCAGTAAAATTTCCTCCTATGTACAAGCACCAACAGGAAAATCAACCAAAATATAATTTCTCTTGGATGGTTGAAGGGTATGTGCAGTCATCAGTAAAATTATAAAAAATGGACGTAGGACATGTACCATTCCTTTCTTCAAAATTTTAAGTCACCCCAATTTATATCTCATTTATGACAGATTTGCTGTAGTAATCACCACTGGTGCAAAAAAAACATTTGGTGGGATTGCTGCCCGTCACCTGACTCACAAGATATTCCCATTCACAACAGCAACATGGATTACCTCACTCTGCTTAAACGTTTCTAAAAATTGTTGAACACTAAGACATGTTACCTAGTCTAGATAGTTTGTTTTCTGATAGAAGACATACTTTACCAGTGATTCAGTACAACACAGCCAGCTCCCAGGATGACAAAATGGCCAGATGGATTAGCCAACCATGCAACATCTTTTCTGTGACACTAAAATGTTGATGTATGCACAAGAACCAACATGAAGCATTTCCGTGAACTACCCTTCAGCAATAGCTCCTAGTGTCTGCAATCACCAACATGAAGCATTCACAGAAGCGACCCCACGTTTCATAAGCAATACAATGCATCTATGAGAAACACCATCTTGGTTACCTGTCTAGAGGTTAAAAAAAAAAAAGACAAAATATAAATAAATAAAACATACACAGAATTTGCCAGGCCAAATAAACAAGGCAAAGAAATCTCAACATTCTGCGAAAATATGTACAAGCACCAGAATGAAATATTTCCCCAAACAACCCTTCAGTAACAGTTTCTGGTATATACATGAACCAAAATGAAACATTCACCAAAGTGACCCCTACAATAAAATGGTCAAACTGCACAAACAGATCTGAGGACAAATAAAATCTACAAAAGCCAAATCTGAGATGCATATATCCACACCTGAAATGAACCACTGCTAGGAAATGCTCTCCGTAAAGGGCTAACACAGACAAATAACTGGCATCTGAACCATGGACTAGCAGTAAATGATAAGAAATACCCAACAGTACCCCCAGGAAGTCATCCAGCCCTTATAACTGTCATATTGACACCACATCCCTAAGAGTCGAGTGAGTAGTGAGGGACTTGGGGGCACAGACAGACTTTAATGTAGCCTTTGACCTGGTGAGATCTGAACACAAATTAGTCTCATTCAAAGTAAGTATCACACCAGTTTTCTAGTTTCAGCACTCAAATCTGTTTCTTTGATCTCAGCACTTGTTCAGAACTTATTGTAAGCACTAAATAAGCTACAAATTACTATAGCACTCAACTTTCCTCACTTGTCTAGAGGAAAACAGTTTTTAGTACTTAATAAATAAGCACCTATCCAGGCATGTCTAAGGGTCAGCTCCCAGTGTTTTCTCCTGTCTACCTGATGAATCTGGGCATCTTGGGGCAATGCAGCAATTGCCTCATGTACACAGACAACCCTCTTCTCCTACCACCCAACACTACAACCTGTGAGAGATGCACTTATATAGCCAAACTGGAAGCAAAGCTCTCTTCACCCAAGACTGGAATAGACAGTCAAGAGGAGAAGGTAAACACTTGCACCACACCACACTCATCACATAGTCCCTCAAAACCTACACCACCAAAACACACACAGAAACACAAGACACACACCTACATTCATGGAGGCTCTAAATAAAAAATCTACCCAAGCAACAAGGACCTCCAAAGCAGAAACGCAAGCAACCACCACCATCCAACACAACCCAAATAACACATAGCCCACAAACTCAGTGTGCCACTCAACCACAGCCATTAAGGCAATACAACATACCCAACACTCTAGTCATAGGTGACTCTATAGTCAGGCACACTGATGTTCCACTCACCAGGCTAAACAAGGAGAAAGTTACTGTCAGATGCCTGTCAGGTGCCAGGATCCACCACATAACACATGCACTCAGGTCACTCCACAAAAAGTACAAATATGACTCTGTCATTGTCCATGTTGGTATGAATGACCTGACATGTACCTCCCTGGACTACATGAAAAGAGATGTGGAGGAGCTGTCTGATCTTGTAGCCCAGGCAGGTATGACCCTAGCCCTGAGTAGCATCTTGCCATCACCCAGAATGATACAACAGTACACGGACAAAATGATTGACTTCAACAACTGGCTAAGCTTCTGGTATTCATTCTAAGGGAATCCAGTATCTGTCTGTCTGGGATGACATGATCAACAAACCATGACGCTTTGCCAGAGATGGACTGCACCTGTCGCCCTTGGGATTCCGGATACTGGATAAGGCTCTTTCCACCCCTGTAGTCCCTTTTTTAGGCAAGGTTAAAATGAAAAATTCACCACCGTAACAGGTACAAGCAAGCAAAATCTGAGGGCAATAGTTTCCAGGATCCGTTGAGGCACCACCTTTGTGAAGAGGGACCACTGTTGCTGTACGCCACTCTTTGGGTACATATCCTGTAGTAAGGCTGAGATTGAACAGTAGTTTTATGTTTGGGTTTAGCTGTTCTTGGAGTTCATGTAGGACACAGCCCGGGACACCGTCTGGTCCCATTCATGCTGTGTTTTTTGCTTTGGAGAGGGCGGCTCTTACCTGAGCATCTGAGATGTCAGGGGGGCAGCACTCTGCTGGGATAGATATTTTCCCTTTTGGTAGGGAGTGGGGGGGGGGGTTTGCGCTGAACCTGTCAGCTAGGATGTTGGCAATGTCTGTGGGTTCGGTGTATGTTTTGTCATTTTGGACTAATTCTGAGCATATCTGGGAATTCCCACCCAGGTTCCTAACATAACTAAAGAAAGACTTGTGATTATCCTTAGTCCTTATGCAATGATGCTCTGCAAACCAACCCAGGATTGATTAGTGACCAGGATAACAGATGTGCAGCAGAGAGGATAGATGCCTATTCTGAAAATCAATTAAGCAAATTTTCCAGAGATTTCCTATCTCGGACATAAGGACTGTGGTACTGTAAGTGAGAGACTCTTTAAAACCTTTTGGAGGAAGGGGCTTGAGCAATGGCCGGGCTCAGCTTGCATGATGGCCTAGGGTTTGGAGCTGCCCTAGGGCTTACAGCAGACACATCCTCAAAGGCCACTGCTCGTTACACAGACTGACCATATAATGTCACCATACTGGAAGGATAGGGCCAAAGAAAATGCAGGACAGTGTATGTGCTGCTGCTGCTGACTACTAGTCCACTTCTTCAATCAGATGACAGCTGAGGTGGTCCCAGCCTGAGGGGATAGTACCAGGGATGCACATTTAGCAGCACAAGACCAGGATGTGAGGGTCAGTTGGAGACATGTCGTGGACTAAAAACCTCTAATGCAATTAGTATGAATGATACAGTATTTGTTACATTTTCTTCCCCAGTTTTCTGAACACAGTGCCATTAAGAAAGCTGATAGTTTGAATCCCTATGGTGTTAATTAGCAGATCAGTAAAAGAGATCCAGTTTGCTGAGGCTAGTGGCCAGAGCAGCAACTCTGAAATGCTATGACATGACCCTACCAACAAGCCTTCAAGTTGAGGCAAGTCATCAAGGATTAGGAATGGATCTACTATGCATCTAGGTATTAACTGATAAAAAAGACAGGCTATGCACAAACTGAGAATTAAACTATCACAGTGGAATGTGAGTGCAAACCACTTGTAAGTATCTCTAATGCAAAAATCTTAATATTTTTGATGTGTGTAAACAATGATACTGAAGCAGTTGAATTGAGAAATACCATCAGACAATCAGCTATAATGGTTGTGAAGTGTATATTTTCCAGACATGGGATATTTGAGCAAAATGCACAATTTAAGTCAAGGCTCAGTTGAAAGGACAGGTGGAAAGAGCTATACAGTCAAAATACATTCTCACAGAGTATGATTACAGAGATTGAAATGACCGTTTTTGTCCTTAGCTGAATACTTATTCTCTCAATAGGACTGTCAACAGTATAATTCCTCATGTGCAGTTGCTTGGGATCAGAACTTTACACTTCCTTCCAACAACTTTTTCCAGAAAGTAGTCACACAGCATTAGAACTCCTGCAGTGCACACAACTGAAACAAAGGCATTTTACGACAAAACTGCAAGGAATTTATCTGGTTATGAAAGAAGGAGAGAGTGTTAGGATAGTCCAAGAGTCTATTGTAGGATATAAAGAGCCCCTGCAAGCACCAAGATCTCTCGCTCCAGTCAGCTCGGACTGTACAATATTTAAGATAATTGTACACAGATCTACAGCAGAATCCAGTGCTGACTTTATAAATTGCTAGATATTGCTTCACGTTAGAAAACAGTCACGATAACTCAGGGCTTAGACTCACTGAAATTACTTTGGGGTATTGTCACACCGTGATGCTTTTTGCACTGAGCATTTCGTATTTATTTGGGCTGTGTTTGCATAAAAAGCTTTAATTTTTTATTCGAACCTTCATACAAATGCATTTTTTTGTCATCTTAAGGCTCTTCCATGCACTTTAATTGGTGCGTTTCTGCACGCATACAGAACACGTCCGTTAACTATCTGGCAGGCATGACTTTACAGTTGTTTGCCAGTAAAATTAAATGATATGAAAAACGGAGCACAAATACTTGAGAGCTTGAAAGGTTGAGAGCTAGGATCGTAAAGTAACACACACACACACACACACACACACACACACACACACACACACACACACACACACACACACACACACACACACACACACCATTAGAAATTACTGAGCAAGCATAGCTCTCAAACTTTCACATCAATACATCTTGGAAATAATGGGGGAGGAGGACGAAGGCTCAAACATTGGAGAAACACAGACTTCGCACACCGGCCGCTACTAAATATCATGAGCTAGCACTACTTGTACACAACTCACCTCTACTCTCTGGAAACGGACTCCATTACAACTCTACTGATTTTCTCTTGTCCGCTCGTGGAAGTAGATGCAGTATTCCAAGCCCGCAAACCTGCACACAGAAGTAGATGTTCTGTCCAAATAAATTGCAGGATCCAGTAGCAACTATGTAAAGTCAAAGAAAAGCAAAAAATGTAAGTGAATTGCTACTACTGAAGCCTGTATTTATTTGGACAGATCAAAAGAAGCTTAGGTTGGGGGTGGAGGTGCTATGCAAGTGGTGGCTCGGAATGCAAGAATCCGATTGGCTGCCACCACTTGCTTAGCAAGAACTTTTAAAATGCTTTTTTTTGAGAAAACTTCAATGTGACCTTAATGTTTAAACACACTGAATCGTAACTAAATATGATAAATTACATATTTAGTTATGATTTCAGAGTGTTTTACATTAAGGTGAACTACAAATCAGCTGTACACTTTCTCTCACTTGTGGAAGCACTCGGGGGTAACGATTTGAAAATTCTATCTTCTCATGGCGCGCTCGGGCTTAAACATACAGGCGCCATGAGAAGCTACTCGGGGTTAATGAAACTCCAGCTCTACTCAGTGGCATACCACCTGCTCAGAGGCGATCTGTGCCTGACGTATAAAGCCATGTCCAACCCGGAATTAATGGACATGCTGCACCTCAGAAAATCCAAATCCCATCGAGCTACACGCTCAAGAGACTTGAACCTCAGCACTGAAATAAACAGGACATGCTGGAGGGACAGATTCATAACCCAGAGGCTCCCTTCACTCTGGAATAAAATCCCAGTCCAGGTTAGGCAGAGTCCCTCATTGACTCTCTTCAAGAGGAATCTTGATGAGTGGATGGGAGATCGTAGGTTTACCCTGGGTATCACTTCTGTGTCACTGTTAGACAGAGACACAGTATACTAACCTCGAAAAAGGGCATAGCAAAATTAATTTAAAATGGGTGGCGAAAGCCAAACACACTCTGGCTAGGCTTATAAATGCCCTAGGGCAGATAGCCTAGTATGAACCTATGAACCTATGAACCTATATATTTATATATATATATATATATATATATATATATATATATATATATATATATATATATATATATAAAATACATATATACATATATATATATATATATATATATATATATATATATATATATATATGGGTTCACTTCAAAATCCTGAAAGCTCAAAATCCTGAACTCAAAATCCTGAAAACTCAAAATACCGAAAACTCATAATACTGAATCTCATAATACCGAAAAACATACAGGACACCAACACTGATGTGTGATTGTGCGGATGTTCGGGTTAGGGCGCGGGTCAGGTAATTGTGCGATTGTGATGGTCGTTGGAGTTAGGTGCGGGTGAAGTGAGTGTGCAATAGTGATAGAATTTGGGGTTAAGGGTGAGTTAAGTGAGTTAGGGTTAGTGCGCGGGGTGAGGTGAATGTGCGTTAATGACAGACCTTAGGGTTAGGGTCTGGGTTAAGGTAAGTGGATAGATAGTAGTGTATGTGCAGTGTAGTGTAGCTGCAATACAGTCAGTGTTGGTGTCCTGTATGTTTTTCGGTATTATGAGATTCAGTATTATGAGATTTCAGTATTTTGAGCTTTCAGGATTTTGAGTTCGGGATTTTGAGATTCAGGATTTGGAGCTTTCGGGATCACGAAGTGAACCCATATATATATATATATATATATATATATATATATATATATATATATATAGATATAGATATAGATATAGATATATATAGATATATATATATATATATAGAGAGAGAGGGGTAACTAGATAAATAGATAATGTAACAACACACAGGTTTCTTTGTTAGGCATTTCCTTAAAGAGGGGCTTGTCTCCTTTAAGAGATTGACAAGGGACAACAATTGGCTACTACATTAGCTCAAGAAACTATGTTGTCAGACAATCTGTCGGGGGGGGGGCTAGTTAGTGTATAGAAGTTTCAAACAAAGATTACAAGTGGAGCTCCATATGTTTGAGCTGTGAGGAGATTGTTTTGAAAGCTGTACAGTGTTTTGTTAAAAATTTAACTGGCTTGTCTTAAGAAGAAAGTTGTTCATTATGCCACTGGAAAAAAAAAAGATGGTTTGCATTTGACTGGAATTGTCAACATATAGTTCAAATGCGAGTTTTTGCTATATACTGAATTTTGTTTAACAGAATAAAATCACATTGGGAGTATTTCATGAATGTAAAATGCCATGCTGAAACTTATCAACTTGATTTAAAGGAGTGTATATGCATTGAGGAAAATGCTCAGATTAAGAGAGTGTGCTGTTTCCTCCATCAAACTGTGTAATAAAAATGGTATACCTGCAGGTATTGTATCAAGTAAATAAATCTATGCTGTTTTGCTGTCCTATCCAGTATGCTGAAATGAAGCAATCTGAGGCTATATCAAGTAGAATGTGATGTCATATATCCTAAATCTACTTCCTGAAGTGGACTTTGAGCTTGAGTCAAGTAAAGGAGTAAACTTGTCTTCCTTAACTTATTACACTGATACGCTGATGTGACACAGTTAGCTGTTCACGCCTGACATTATTTTGTTTAGATGAGAATAAATAAAACTGCACTTTTTAAGACTGATTTGTTTTGCCCTACCTCACATGACTAGATATATAAAATAGCTATAAGAAGCAACTTTGTCACATGTGGTGGAGATCCAGGGGACTTATTCAAAATTTTCCTCTGTCTTATTAAAGTGTAAAGATCTTTTACTGAAGCTGCTCCCTGACCTAATGTAGTGAAAAAGATTGTTACTAGAATTATCCTCTGGCCTGCTGTGTTCCATAATAGTCTGTGATATGGAACCTGGAGAAGGCCACAGAGGCCCCGTTAACATGTTCATGCTTAGGGTTTAACCAGACCAGAATGCCGTGCAGCAGAGCACTGTCATTCTACAGCACAGCATGCAAGAAAGTAGGTAAAATATGCATGGCCTGCTTAGTTATCTGGCAGAGGGCCTAAGAGAAAATTGCAGACTTCTTTCTTCCATGCATAGAGAAGAACAGCAGGGCTCTATTCAGAACCTGATAGATGGAATCCATTACCTGTCCGACAGCCTTAGGCACATGCAGGAAGGGTCTCTGCACAGAACACAGCTACCTCCTAACCAGTTAGAACAAAATTAACAATCACACCAAACATCTTTCTTATGGCTGACCTCAGCTGCTTGCACATAAAGTTGATAACCTATACTACCAACAATAAATATACCAAGAGATTTATATAGTTATTTCAAACTGCCCCCCTGCCTACAGACATGTTCACCTCCTTGATCTTGTCCATAAAAAACATTTTAGTCAGTTGCCTTGCCCCATTTGTTACCCCCTCCCAAGTCAAATCTGACCATCTTGCAATTATCTTATCAATGAAAACCTGCTTTGTGGCTTTAAACATCTTACCTAAATTCAGGAATTACCCTTAAACCAATTATTTACTATTTTCTATTTAATGATCTTACTAATAATCACAAATGGTATAAATGTACAGCAAACCTTGTAACTCGGGCTGTCCCCTGCTTCTATGAATGTTTCTCCCATTTGTTTAAATATACTGAGAGACCTGCGTCCTAAGCATCATAGTCATTTTAAAAATAAGCCAGCACAGTGGATTACCATATCAACAAACTCTATAATAAAAAGAAAAGCCTCCTAACTGTCATGAAAATATGCTTAGTTCATCAAAATTAAAGGGATTTAAAACTTGCCAGTAAGTCTCTCAAACGTAACAGCATGAAATGTAAACTAACTATGAACTCTACAACTAATTCAAAAGGCAATCAAAATGCCTTCCTCAGTTATATTGGGAAGTTACAGGTAACCAGCAATTCTGTACTGAACTAACTTCCAGCGGTTCCTCCTTCTCTGTTACCCCTCCCAAGGACATCATGAATATTTTTGTGGACAAATTATCTTCCAAATTTACTTCACCAACCCTTCTTTCTGTCCCTTTCATTCCCCATCACACACCCTTAAGATCAATTTGGTGAAAGTTCTTTTGGCACTTTCCAGAGCTAAAAATACTTTTCATCATGTCTGATAATATATCTAGATATCTACTGTGAGGTGTAAAGTCCAACCAAGCTAAAATCCCTCCATCAGTTCTTCAGCCTGAGTCCCACCATTGGTTTTGCCCCACAGTTTAGAGAATGACACTTGTGGTGCCCTCCCATAATGGTGTTCCCAGTACTGATTCTGGAAATTATTGGCCTATTAGTCTCAATAGTATTATTTTCAGCTATGGAATCTATTTTAGCTGAACTAATAGAGAATGATATAGGTGATTACATCTCCCTGGATACACAACAGTTTGTCTTTATACAATGCAAATCATACCTGCTCATCTTGGTTGAGTTCTTTGAAAAGCTTAGTAAGGCCATGAAAAGGGCCAAGCAGTCTTCACTGCTTAGCTGGACCTTGACAAGCCATCTGACACTCTCCCTCATGATGGGATTACTGGCAAACTCTCCAAACCCAACATTAACTCAAACAAGTCAGAGTAAAACTAAATGACTGTCTGACAGAACCAAAACTTTTAAGAATGAGGATATTTTGTCTGGAAAGAAAAATGCTATCAGTAGCATCCCACAGCACTCTACCCTGATCCTTAACCTGTTTGGTATAGTTTTCTCTAACATAAAAGCAGAAATGACAGGACTATGGCAGACTAACTTTGCTGATGACTGCAAAATGGGAACAGTTATCAGATCTGATTCTGCTACTCAAATTCTCCAGCCAGTGGTGGACCAATCAAATGGTTGGTGTATTAATCATGGGCTTTCCCTCAACACCAAGAGATGCAGCATAGTTTCTTTTGGTAGATTTAGCATCACTGTGTGCATTTAGTGATCCAGATCAATTTTACTAGAAGTCGAGAAGTTAATGTTGACAACACAATATGTACACACGTCTGTGCATGGTCTGAAGATTAACCTGGAACCACACAAAGCAAAACACATATTTTATGCATGAGGGAAAATCCCCCTCTTACACCCCCATGTGTAAGGCTATGTCCCCAACTCCCCCTGCTAATTATATATACTAACTGTGAGACTGCACAATCCCCAGAAAAAAGGGCATTATTCCCACAAACAAGGGAATTGTTGATCTTGCACAACTTTAAATTATCTGTTTTGCTGACAAAGTTTGTAGATAAAACAGAGAATGACTAAAACTTAAACTAGCGTATAACTGCCCACCAAATCCTATACCACCCTGAAAAAAACCCAGCCCTTCAAGGCCTACTAAACCACTATACAAACAATTGTGTAATTATGACCCACCAACAAAGTGCTCACTGAAGTAACCAAAAGCAAGAATAGCACAGGTAACTCCCTCTCCTCCACTGCTATTGCTAAAATATGGAATACCCTTCCTCTAGATATCAGGATGATGGACAGTAAGCTTAACTTTAAAAACCATCTTCAGTCACACTTAGTCAGGGAAATGTACCTGCACAGACCCTGGTTAATTGTCTGCCAAAGTAAATTCTATACCTTAATCTATACTCACTCTCTGTGATCATAACTCAGATATCCCTGCTATACCACTCTCCTCTCCACTAACACGGCACCACTTTAGTTCTAATATGAATGCAAACCTTCTACATCATCCGTCTAGTTCAAGCTCTCCCCAGAAATTATTAATCATTGTGTTCTCCTACTGTAAAAGTCTCTCACAGGTTGCTACATGGTATACACCCTGATTAACACCAGATACCCTCAAGTCTACATTGGCACAGTACCAAAGACCTATGCCTGTACATATATCTGTTGACAATAGCCACCTATTTGCAATGTAAACTACTTGTAAAACAGCAATATCCTTTTCAATTGTTCTCTCCTCTAAATTTATACATATTGTTGTTTTCATATTGCTTTATTTCAGCTGTCCTAGTAATATAATGTACTGATAACAGCTATACCCAGGTTTCTGATTTTTTTGTATGTACCTGTATTTTTATGTACTGTTATAAGTCTAATGTTTGCATGTTAAAGCAGCTTTTCTCCCCGGGCCTCGGCTGATAATGGGTTTATTGCCAACTCAGACTCTCCCTCTCTCTCTCTATATATATATATATATATATATATATATATATATATATATATATATAAAATACTTTCTGCTTAAATTTGACATAGGCATCGAGGGTATATATATTTATAATAGACTCACCTTTTACTACCATGTTTCTGTGGTGGTGAGAAAATCTTTCTACCTTGCACAACTTATTCCTTCTTATATCTCCTTAAGGTCCAAAGAACTTATAGTCCTACTTTAAACTTTGCTTCCTACAGTCAGTGCTTACCCTGAAATGTATAGATATATGCATCATCATTGACACTTGGTTAAAGACGACTGAGAGCACTCCATCAGTGCAGGGTTTGAACACCTACCATGCCTTCATGCCCAACAACATTAGATGAAGGCATTTAAGGTGGCAGTCTCCCTATATCCATAAAGCAAAATATGGCCAGGCTCATTAGGCAAGATAATGGCCTGGAAGTCCTCCATGTCCAACTTACCATTAGCAAAACCCTTATCACATCGTAACTAACTACAGGGCCCCATCTATGTCTCCCTTAGCCTATACCTCTTACTTGACTTGTATAGTGTCTCTATACATTATGCCAAATACCATTCTCCTAGGGGACTTCAACTACCCTTCCATTAACTGTGTGACTTATACATTCAATTACATGTAGGGCCAGAGATTTCTGGACTTCATAAATACAAACTCTCTGGACCACCTAGTCAGGAACCTCTGTGGTCTCTCCAGCTGCTGCATGTGCTTAGCAAGGTACATGCCAATGGGGGCATTGTACTCGATAAAGGAACAAAATAGCTTAACTTCTATTTTTGGATTATACATTTTGATTACATTTTCACACTATACATCCTTCTGTGGCTGTCATCATTCCTGGGCTGGCTTTTTGATCAAGTTTTTAATTTTTTTTTTGCTCCTAAGGAAAGAGCATCAGTCTAACGGCAAGACAGAGAATGATTACATTTACCCAACGCTTTAGTCATGATAGTAAAGATGTTATCTGTCTTGCAACATGTAGCCTATGCCTGTCTCTGTAGGAAAGACTGACAGGATTTTTCACAAAATAATGTAAGAACATTCTTATGACATTACTACAAAAAAGGAGATCATTGGCACACTGCAAACTGCTATATTGAAGGTTTCCATTTTGCTATACTTGAAAAAAATTCCCACTGACCCCAGAGGTGGACCTCAGGATTTGCATCTTGAAGTGCATGAACTAACATGCAAACTGGACCTAGATGCCAGCAGCCTGTCTAGATTAAATGATTTTGCTTTTATTAGTAGTGTACTAAAGCTTAGAGTAAACAAACTGTGACAGCTCTTTTGAAAATATTAAATTTAAATCACAAGCTAGTTAAAACCTTCACTCACAAACAGATTTATAAGTGTCATACATTTTATAAATCCAAGTGTTTTAGCTTTTAAATAAGATTTTTTTTAATCTTTAAACATTGATATATTTTTGTATTATGTACTATGCAGTATTGGTATTGTGCCTTTAAAACTTTGATCACATGACTTGTACTCCTTCACAAGGAACAGACGGAATTTTGTTATTAGCTCTGATTAAGTCTGTTGGTCTAGGACTAAAGAGCTTAACTCTTTTAATTGTGCAGAATACATTTTACTGCTTGACAGCCATCCAGTGGATCTTTCCTTGTGGTTATTAATATTTAATTTAAAATATAGTATGAGTGTAATCAGTGATGGTAGCAAGCAAAGTAGCAGGATATTGTTAATTGCAGTTTTTTAATAAGTAATTGTTCAAGACTCAGTTTTCTGGTGTACAAATAAATTACCACATAACATGACTAAGTTAAAAAATAAAATTTTAAACAGTAAATGAAACCAGAAGTATGTATTCCAGTGTAAAAGTATGAGTCAGGCAGGCAATAGAGTTGAATTATAATGACCAGACTGTCACATGTACATATTGATAAGATTGGTGAGTGAATATCCTTGGATTCACTAACTAGCAGGTCATTATTGTTTTGGTATGGCATTAACAATTATTTCTCCTTACTGCTGCAATCTTGTACCCTAGTGGCTAGCAGTTTGTGTGCCAACTGTGACTTTTTGGCCAAGATTTGTTGAATCTAAGTACTTGGCTTGAATTTTCTTAAATGTCTAGCCTTTTTCTTATTACATCGTATTTGCCTAGCATGGATGTAGATTGGTCTAAATACTGCTATCATGATCAATTCAACAGGGTGTATCTGTCTCTGAAGTTAAGAGATCATACCTGCAGGTGTTCAGAATACTGCAAAGAATCTTTGGCGAGGAAAAATGTTTTCAACTTTTTCTTTCTCATTTTTGACTGAAACTTGATATATTTTCTTTTCAGGTGTCTGTTTTCTCAGACTATTTATACTATCCAGGAGACAATCTTATACTGGCCTTCATCTCTGGACTTACTTTCTTGAACTCATCCTGCAGAGTGGGGTAGATTCAGCAAATTTTACTGACCTGCTAGTAACCTATTTTCAGTGAAAAGCCTTTCCTGCATTTAACTACATGGTGACAGCAGATGAGAAGGTCACAGTAAGATGCATACTACTGACTAGAGATGGACTTCGGCAAAGCAGACTTCATGCAATGATAGCACAAAGCCACAATTGCTCCAGCAAAAGTCATTAACAATCTTTAGAGCAAAACATGTTTAACATTTATTAACATAATTTGCTGATTCAGCTTAACATAAAGTGTTGAATCAGGCCAGGGACTTTTCTAACCTAATTTTCATTTATTTTATCTTTACTTAAAAGAAACTATAATTCCCTTTTAAGTTTAGGAAAAAATTTTGTGAAAAGAATATGGTGCTGATTCAACACCATTTGTTATGAATGAACGGAATGCCATGGGTAATGCATTACACTGGTCACGGTGTTATTAGCTAAGAGCAGGCTGCAAAAACATGTTGATGAGCATAAATCAGAAAATAAATTTTGACATTTACAGATGAATGTATATGTCTTACCTAGGTGCCTAGGTGTTTTAATGTTTCATTGAGAAGTGTTCCCAAGATTCTAACTGCACCATTTAAAAATTTAAATTGCCTGTACAGCTGAGAGTTGTTAAGAGTTTAGCTACTTTATTTTTCAGCTGTGCGGGCTACATACATTTCAGTGTGAAAACTTATGGCAACTGCAACATGATGTCTACAAAATCATTTTTGTTACAATGCAGGCGACGTATCAGCTGAGATCATGCTGACATGGGAATGTGGGACTGGGATAGTTTGTGATAATGTTTTCCAAGAAATGGAGAGAGACTTCGGGAAGACAGAAAGGAGAGCACAGTAAATTATTTTATTTTAATTTGTATTCCAGTGAACACATGGGACAGCTACAGGGGCAAGGTGATTAATCATGTAGATTTAAATCAGAAATTATATTTAAACAAATAGATGTGCTAACTACATCAAGTTGTGGTTTTCTGTTCCTTTTGCTTAAACCCCTGCTACTGTCAGCTGAGGTCAAGCTGTCTGGAGGCTGTGAAACTGAAATAAATTTATGGTAATGTAATCTGTGGGTTTGCTGAGGGGAGGGCTACACTGAGACATGATCGTGAACACAGAAAATTCCTTAATTCTTTCATTGTAAAAATGACAGGAGCACAACCTTTATTTATTTTTTAGTTTTCTTTGACATTTGTTTACCAGGAAACTCTGACTAGGCAGTAACTCCTTTTCAGAGGAAGCCAGTGGAGTAAGGCTCCATATTAAATCATGTTTACAGACAGAAACAATATGTACAATAGCCATATATAAGGTGCGTACATAGGACTGGAAAACAGTCAACTGCATGCCATAGGTTATATGTGCACTAAAGAACATATGTTGGAACAGAAAATGATGCAATAATTAAGCTTTACTTGTCACCGGTTAATACTAATTTAGTCCTATGCCTTATAAACAATATAGTGCACGAAATGTTTTATAAGTAAAATAGGGGATATTGTTTAATAAATCTTGACAGGTATGTATTACTTGAGGAGGCATGAGAGGTTTATAGAAAAAAGGAGGTAAGCGGAAAAGAACAGATAGTTAAGGGAGGATGTTTTTTAGTAGGGGGAAGTCTGAAGGATAACAACTGGAACAGTGTTATGTAGGGAAAAGGTATTGAAGACATTCCCATAGAGAGGTATTTTAAGTACTGGATCCTTTATGTTTTTCTAAGTCTAGGCTAACCAATAAATCCACAGAGTACTTTTGAGTCTAGATTGGATATGCCCAGGTACAATACCAAATATCTAAAACTGCTAGTAATGTACCATTTCCACACGTGGAATGGCTATGAGTGCAATGTATTTAACTACCTATATTTAGATCCTGATATTCATATAACAGCTCCTGGGACTATCAGCAGCAAAAGAGGACTGCACAAAAATCATGTCAGTCTGGACAGTGCAATAAATTACATTTGTGATGATAATTAATATGGAAATAATGCTTGGATCACTTGCCCGATTTATTCAGGGATGTGCCAGGAGCTAATAGCTGTAATACATGCCTGATCATGCATGCATCTGGTCTGTCAGACATAATACAAGAAATCAGCTAGCTGCTTCTGACAAGTCAGCATACCTCCCAGCTGAGTGTGACAGCATAAACAGTATTGTACTTAAGTGCACAGTAGACAAGCATATATAGGCACCTTGCAGTGCAATTCCTGACTTAGTTCACTTAGATTATGATGAGTGAAAACAGAACCACCCAATTATAGTCTGTAACGAAGAAGTATAGACACAATCCACTTATGTTCTTGTTATGTGTTTCAGTTTCTTATAGACTAATAGTCATTAACTCTAATCAATGCATTATATTTTAGCAGGTCTGCCACTGCACAGTAACATTACTTACTCTGCATTTATGTATATCAAGTTAATATACAACTGTGGATTCTGTCCTATAACTCAATACTATATTACAGTGGCGTTTGACTTATTAGTCATTACTGTGATGGGGATATCATTACAGAACCAGTTGACCAAGGGGTTTACACCAACTAACATAATTTTCTACTTTTTATTTTATTTATTTTAGTGGGTAAGCACTATTATCAATATACAAAAGTCATTGTCTGGGCTATGCTGACTAGAAAAGAGTTGAAAATGGAACCTAGGACATCAGCTCATTTTTGACTCTATTAGATCATTAAAAGTATTACATTTATCTTATTCCTTTGTTGGTGCGAACATCTTGGAAGAGACACAGTGGGTTATTAGGATGCAGAGGACAGGTGGGTTAGTATGTTGTACAAGATTACTAGGAACTAAAGGATGGTGAAAACAGATTTTGGGTTACTGGACTGTACAGATTGTTGGGTTACTGGGATGCATAGTACTGTGGATTACTGGAATATACAGGGTGATGCATTAGTGTTGGATCCTTGGATATATAGGACCAGAGAATTACTTGAATATATAAAATGGTGGATTACCTGTATGCACAGGATTCGTGTGTTACTGGGATAGATGATGTGGAGGGAGGTTTATTGATATATATAGGATGGGGGATTACTGGGTTATATAGGATGGTAGGTTACTGGGCTTTCCATGATGGAGGGCTACTGGACTATACAGAACTAGTGGATTGTGAGGATGTACTGGATGGTGAGTTACTGGGATATGGAAAATAGTGGGTTACCGATATAAAGAGGACTAGTGGATTACTGGTATGTGCAGGATGGAGGGTTACTGGGAAACAGAACACTGGTGAATTAATGGTATGTACTGGATGATCAGTTACTGGGGTGTACAGGATTGGTGGGTTACTGAAATACACCTGACTAGTGGGCTAATGGGATATACAGGCTGGTGGGTTGCTGGGCTGCTTGGGTTACATATGATGGTGAGTTACTGGGGTACATAAGATGGGTGGGCAACTGGGATATGCAGGAATGTGCACAGTAGGAATGTACAGGATGACCCATGCAGCACCTGAAAATCAGAAATTGATATTTTTCTGTACAGTGTTGATGAAACTCCAGATGTTTTTTTTTGTATGTAGTTCTGGAAAATGACAAAGGTAGAAATGTATGCAGTTTAGATAAAAACATAATTATCCAAAGAGTTTGCTGCTGAAGCCACAAAGAAACAGATTAAAATAATTTAGTATATAGACTCTCGGGGTATATAAGTATTTAAGCACATAAAGGGACTCCACAATTGAAGAGATTATAATGGTTTGTGTTGGGGAAATATATACGTGAAGAACCAGATTTAGTTTAAATGGAGAGGGTAAACAATGTAAGTGACATGCAAAACAGTGGTCTTATACAAAAGGATTCTAGACTGAAAACAGTGAGTAATCTAAAAAGTGAGCATGGCAGGTTGCTAAGTAGCTGCTGTGAAAACTCAAAAAAGGAACTTGCTGGTGTACAGCAATATATCACAGTCAGCTACTAAGTCCAGAGCAAGTAGTGTGGAAGGTTCAAGCTGCCAGACGCAAACTCTCCTACACTAGAGGAGAGAAGGGAACTGATCTTGAAGGACAATCCTTCTGTGAAAACAAAGACTAGTGTGCTTGACTGTATTGGCTGACACTTCCGTGCAGGGTTCTAGGTTCATACCAGATGTGCACACATGTCTATTTTTTTTTCTCCAGGTACTCTATTTAAAAAATAAGTTGTTTGTCTTTTCGGCTTTTCCTGGTTAGGGGTCGCCACAACGGAACTCCGGTCCGCTAATGATTGGCAGTAGATTTTTATGGTGCCGAGTTGCCAGCCCGACCCCCAACCTTCAGCGAAGGCACGCCCATTCACGCATGTCTTTCGGAGGCCACTCGACCGCGGGGAGGACATGCAGACTCCACACAGAAGGCGTAGTAACGCCTAATTTTATATGAAGCCTAAAAGTAGTATGACCTACTAGGATGATACAGATAGCAGAGAAGGCACTTTTGAACTTGTAGTTTGCTGAAAGTGTAACACTCTGACATAAGGTACTATGAATTTATACACCTTCCCCTTATTTTTTTCCCTATATATCTTTAGTCACCTAAGAGTCAAAAATGAGGTGATGCCCAAGGTTCCATCTTCACCTCTTTTCTGCACAGCATAGCCCAGATAATGACTTTCGTACATTGACAATAGTGCTTACCTACAAAAAAAATGAAATAAAAGCAGATAGGCTAAGATCCAGAACCTCTTACATTATAGATTAAGCACTATGTGCAAGGAAAACAGTAATTGGCTAGGAGCACTAAAAATTGGATTGAAGCTATCACTACAGATACTCCCAGTATGAAATCAACTGCAGATTCAGTCAACTGTATTCTGGGCTACAGTATGTAACTTTTCTCTGAAACAAGTGTGATGACATTATTATTTTTCTAAAGCAAACCAGCATTACCAAGTGTAATTGTTTTTCTGGGTTTTGTAAACTAGGATAGCATTTTAGACATGAATATGCAGATTTTCAGGTATAGACTACAACAGACATTCACAGCAGCAATCAAAAGGGCAGAAGTTACACAATGAACAAAAAGGAAATTTAAGAGACTAAGATGATATTGTTAAATAAATGTAGTGATGTAACAAATTAAAAAAAAAACTCTGGCAAAGGCTTTCACAGATGTTAGAAGCTTAGTAGAAGTCTCATCTGGCTTTTGAGATTTCCTAGTACTGCAGTGAATTTCTCATTAAATATTTTCTTATGCTCTGTTTTATGACTGTCTCCAAAAGAATTATTTCCATCTCTCTTTTCCCTCTGTCTCTAATACACCAAATTCTTTTTGCAGAATAAACTTCCTTATTGTTTAAAGTCTTACATTTTTGTAGATATTTGTCTCTTTCACCGTAAACTAGTTCCTTCCTACATGACTCAAGATTACTATGCACTGCTGAAGTTTCATTTTCTAAATTAATCGAGTATGTTTTAGATAGCTGAAATCCTCTATTGAAGTGTACAGAACTGCTCAGTTACGTACTTTACTGTCATCTTTCTTCCATTCTTTTTTTTTCACTTTTCATTGTGCAACTTTTTTTTCACTTGAATTCTGCATAGAATGGTTCAAATTTGAGTTATGTAAATTACGCGCTCTGTTAACATAAAGTATCATCGGATCTTTAGTATGTTAGTATTTCTTGTATAATATTGTTACGCAACACATACTTGGCTGTTTTAAATCTCATAGTTCTTCACAGATGCTGTTCACTGTATTTTAAACCACATTTGTGATCCAGGAAATGCAAAAGTTCTCTTTCATTTTTCACATATGGGTACGCAAAAATAAATAAGGCAATGTGATAAATGGTAACGCATAGGGATGGAGTGATTTAGAGACACATAATATAATTGTGCAAATACGAAAATAGTGTGGTAAGCATTGCATACAAATAACCTCATAATGATATGTAAATAAGTGTTAATATGCTAATAATAGACATTCTAAATGCAAAAGATGAAATCAAGCATTGCACTGTGACACAGAAATTTATAAAATTAGCACGAGGAACAATGGCAACCAGCTATTCTGAACATCATCATTTTTGGTGACACCAAAATACTTGGGAGTAGCATCTGCATGTTAGTGGCCATCTTGGGAACCATAGACTGCAGTGTTGTGCACCACAGCCCTCTATATCACAGAAGTGTCTATCAACAGCAGACATGCTATCACTTCCAAAACTGGTACAAAGTTTACCACTACTGAGTACACAGAGAGATCAGATGGGGATCTAGCAGATATGTCTGTACTCACATGGTAACAAGGAAACAGGAAATCCAAAAAGCTCTAGTCAAGTCTGATATCCCCCTGTGACCCAGAGGGTGACAGGAATAACAAGAAACAGAGTATAAGGGAATAGTCCAGATAATATCACTTTACCTAGCAGATTTAGGAGACTCAATGTCTCTATGATGCCCTCACTGTGGAAGGAATAAAGATACCTTGTTAAAGTTTCAAGTACTTTATTCAGTTAAGCAGGCTGATAGACAAGAGTTCTTGTTCTAATAAGGTATGGTAACAAGGGGGATATGTGTACAGGTCTCTATCACTTGAGCGAACGCTTAATTGAACGAATTGCTATTTGTCGAACTGTATTAAGCAAAAGCTCAGTTAAGCAAATGCTCGGTTAAGAGAAAAGTTTCCCGGGGAAAAAAAACAGCTTCCCGCCTATTGATTGGAACAAACAAAACTAAATTTAAAACTCTGCAAAGTGGGGGGCGTAACCCCCCCCCACCAAAACGAAATATACCAACTCTAAGATCACACTACAGTGGGGAAAAGGGCAAATACACGATGATGGCCAACCACATCCTTTCCCTGGGAAAAAAATTTAGCTTAACCGAATGTTCGCTTAATACAGTTTGATAAATAGTGATTCACTCCCTACCACAGTGGATAAGAAGGTTCATTTAGCATTACTTATTCTTCTTATGGGGACCTTTCAAAGTGTAAGAGTGGACATGTAAGAAGTTTAGTAGATGTCAGCCTTGCAAATCTTAAGCCCTTAACATGATGCTGTAGCAAGTGGAGAAGCATATTTGGTTTGCACTGAGAGCAGAGGTGAGAACCACCACAATGCAAGCATTCTGTGCCACAGCCCATACATGAAGTACTGGGTGCAAATGACTGCACCCATACTATTAGCAAGGCACCATGTGTCCCCTATGGCACCTGGTGTACCAGTTGGAAGGGCTTTCACTCCACTAATTGCTAGGTGGTGCAAAGTACCCAGGATACTGTATACAATATGTCTGTGCACCATCCAGGCAGTTCCCATGATTTTGACATCTGGCACTGTGCGAGATAACTTTCCACATGGTCATCTACTTGGTAGGGGCACGTATTACAATCCATGCAGTTCATGATAGCCCATTTCCATGAATCTAGGCTGCTGATCACTCATAATGGTATCCACTGCTTTATGTTGTGGATGATGCTGAATATGCATTGGAACTGGCAGAGATAGCATATAAAACTGCACTGTTGATACAAAATATCATTAAACATGGGTTTTGACTGCTGAAGGCCCCCATCTGCTCTTGGATGCACCTTGTGGTATTCTGTAGTGTGTTCCAGAGACCTGTATACTCCATATATCATAAAGCACTGCTGTGAAAACTGTACCAATATGGGGCGCTAAAGCACTGCCTCACAAACCTATGCAACAATGGGGAAGAATCCAGGTGAGAAGTCATCAGAGGAATCAATTGTGGTGGGCCGTCATGTGATGGCAGAGGTAGGTGCAATACATTGTTATATTGGTAAAGGTGTGGTATCTGGTTCACAGCTATAGGCCATGGCAGGGAAAAACTGACTAAAACTAATGTATACATGAACACATGGAGGCTATGCATTACAGTGCACTGACTGGCCACGTTGTGCATCAGACATTATCATATCTACACAGGCTAGAGTGAAGGGCAGGGCACAGTCATCATCATTTGCACAGGTGAGCTGGAGCACATTGACAGGAGACAGCAATATTATCATAGGTGGAAGGATATGATTGACATATGCCATAACAACACACGTGACTACAAGGTTAACAGGAGTCAGGAATCACATCCAAATATGATGGGGAGGTGCATCCACTGGAAAAGATATTAGCGGGGAATACCATGTGGCACTGCAGTATCGAGAATGGCGGGGACCCCTGTCCAAAATATGGTGCACCTCAATGGCTATGTGTGTGGGAGCCTCACTGTGCCTCTCTTTGTAGTGTTGCAGCATAAAGTTCTTGTTCATAACCCCATGATCAGGTATGGGTAAGTGTTTCTCACAGTAGGGTTATAGCAGAGCAACATGGCATGGCATGGGATTATGGGATCTTAATGGCTTTGTGGCACTGAAAGACTGCTTATCATGTCCCAGTGAGTGTCCACTGTCAAGAAAGAAGGCAGCCATGGACTGTGAGTTCACTGAAGCCACTTTTGTTATGGTGTGCAATATCTGCTTAAGCTTGGTGTGTGATCATGTACTCTGCATCCATCATGACCATGGTGGCAGGTTCCCCACATCCACATGGATGCACCAAAGGATGGCAACTAAGCCACCAAAGGCCACACCAGGTGTATATGCTCTAGGCTGCTATATCCTGTGGCATTCTGAATGCACTGAAGAATGTTCCGCTGTCACTGCAGAAGTTGCAGGGCTTCACTCAGGCCATGCAAAATAGTCAACATCTCTAATGTAATGCATTTAATGGTAATCTCTGCCTGGATCCCACACCTTCACATCCACTGACTGATGCCAAGGATAACACCCAGACCAAGGAACACTTGGCAGTCATGGTAATTAAGGCTGCTACATGCTTCTTCCAATACTCTACGTGTGCATGTGCACTACAGAGGCAGTATAGACATCTGAGGATATCCATGGTGGAACAACCTTCACAGACTACAGGTGACACTAGAGATTCATCCTGGCCCTCCACAGTCACCATTTCTGGGTGATGTGAGAGTATCCCTCATTGTTAGCATTGTTGACAGTACTACTATGTCATCAGACTGTGTCATACGCATGGGGTTACCATCAGCAGCCTCTGATGACTTGCTAAAATCATGCATGTGCATATTTGCTGTACTGAATCCTCTCTTAGTAGAATATGTGAATGCATACAGATAACAAACTTTTGATAATACTGATACATAGTTCTGACTCCCACTATCAAATGGCTCACAGACTGCTGAATGCCAAAATAGTAAACACGGTTTATTGTTACATGCATACCTTGCAATGCAAGTTGTCACTCTAGCAACCCTGTTGTGCCTGGATGATAGAAAAAAAAAAAAAAGAAGTTATGTTCTTACCATAACGTTCCATCTGTGTTGTTGATCTTCATTCATTCATTACTGATGGGCATCTGTTCCATTCTCAGATCCAAGTTGACCGTTATAACAAGCTTGAGCCAGCCAAAAAACTCTCAAGCTAAGCTTACCCATAGTGCCCCTCTCTCTATCACCTCAGATTGAGTTTGCCTGTAAGAAAAAAAGAGAGAAAGAGGAGGCTTTATCTGAGTAACTTTCCTATCATAAGGTAGGACCAAATCCAAACCTCCAGGACTCTTTCAGAGGGAGGAAGGTGGGTGGGTTGTAATGAATGAATGAAGATCAGCAACACAGATGGAACATTATGGTATAACATAACTTCTTTATCTGATGTTGTTAAACAACAGGAAAACATAAGTTTGGGACAAGAATGTGATATAAAAGAATTTGTGCAAGAGGGAGTGTATAAATACTTGGGAATTGATGAAATAAAATGTAATAAAACATGAACAAATGCGAATAAAGCTCAGTAAGGAGTACTTTAGAAGACTTAAATTAATCTTGAAAACAGCATTGACATCTAGGAACAAGATCCAAGCCATAAATCAATTTACTCTCCCTGTCCTAACTTATATATTTGGAGTGAATGACTGGCCCCAAAAAGTTTTGGATAGATTGGATATTAAAACAAGAAGGATGCTTCATGCTTACCAAATGATTTATAAAAATCAGTGCATACCAAGATTATATATTTCCCGCTCCGAAGGAGGGATGGGCTTCCTTGAAATTGATTACATGTATAGATCTGCAATCGTGGGATTCCACACATATCTACTGACCTCACAAGATCCAAATGTAGTGAAAGTTTTGAAAGATGAGGAGAATAAATCTAAGATGACATCTCTGCTTAATTTAGCAGAAGCATATCGATGTCAAGCAGAAATGGAAATCAAACCATAAGTGGATAAAAACCAGGCAGCAACTGAATGTGCTACAAAACAAAAGAAAGAATATAAGGTGAAGGACCAGATGAGAAGGCAAGAAATGTGGAAAAAACATAAATATAGTTGCAAGTATAAAAAACTTCTGGAAGAGCCTCATGTTGATCAAGAACAAATGCAGGAATGGTTACGGAGAGGTGAATTCACATCAAGAAATGAAAGGTTAATATTGGCAGCCCAAGATAGTGGGCTATGTAAGGTTTACAAAGTCTGTATACTGAAAGGCATAATAATGTGGCGAGACTGTTACACTGGAGATTGTGCAAATATTATGGTATCAAAGTGGCTGAAAAACACTGGAAACATGAGTCACAAAGAATCATAGAAAATGATGAAGTTTATATCACATGGGATCACTCAATACCAACAGTTCAAAAGACAGATGCTAGAAAACTGGATATAGTGGTCCAAGAAAAGAAGACAAAAGTGGCATTGATCATTGAAATAGCCACACCTAGTGACTACAGTGTCTTGCATACAGAGAGACGCAAAGTCATAAAATACCTGGATCTGCAGGCAGAAACAAGAGTCATGTGGAAGAAAGATACCCAGACAGTTCCAGTAGTAGTAGGAGCAACTGGTCTTATAAAAAAGAATTTACAATCGTATTTAGCTATGTTACCAATTCATGTAACACTGTACGAATTGCAGAAGGAGTCATTACTGGGCACATTGCAGGTGCTCCAAAGAGCACTTTTGGCTAACGTCAAAGAGTAAAGCAATACTAATTTCATGAACTTTAATCATACTTTGACTTAGGAGTGGGGTCCATTCCCATCATGGTATTAGAAACCCAAAATACTTGGAGAAATTAAAAAAGACAGGACCACTGTGTTAGTAAAAGCTGCTGTAGTACCCTCATGTGTAGTCTTGCCAGGCAACTATTGTAATCAATGCTGCCATTGATCTTACTAGCTGAAGGACTGCTCGAGCTGAAACTTTGTCCTGAGAGAGTATCACCCGGAGGTGAGACCTTAGTCTTTCTAGACTGTGAAGTGGGAGGGAGACTAGGCAAGACTGAGTGTTGAAAGTTGCCCCTATGAATTCCAGGGTTTGAGAAGGAGTCAGCTTGCATTTCTCCGGATTTACTGAGATCCCTAAGAATTTTGCTATCTTTAGGATGTAATGTAAGGCTGTAACCAGTAGACGCTTGGTGGGGGTGGTAAGGAGCCAATCATCTAAATACGGAAACACCCGGAATCCTTGCAGTCTCAAGTGAGCTGTTACCGCTGCAATGCATTTGCTGAACATTCTGGGGGCCATAGAG
This sequence comes from Protopterus annectens, assembly GCF_019279795.1. NCBI lineage: Eukaryota > Metazoa > Chordata > Ceratodontiformes > Protopteridae > Protopterus > Protopterus annectens. The sequence goes on along the minus strand of NC_056733.1, from coordinate 1,782,761,020 downwards.
AAACCAAAGGGTAACAAGTGGAACTGGTAGTGGTTGGCTCCCAGCCAGAAGTGGAGGAATCTTCTGGAGTGTTTGTCCATTTTTATGTGGTAATACACATCCTGAAGCTCTATTGGGCACATCCAATCATCTTTCTCTAGGAAAGGTAGTATAGACTGAACTGTGTCCATCTGGAATTTTGTTTGTTTGACAAATTTGTTTAGGATGCTGAAGTCCAAGATTGACCTCCCGTCCCCTGTCTTTTTTGGCACTAAAAAGAACCTTGAATAAAATCCGGATCCTATCTGGTCTGGTGGGACTGCTTGGATAACTCTTTTTAGGAGCAGCTTTTGTATTTCTTGACCTGCTGCTTCCCTCTGACTGGCTGGAACATCAGGAATATGCCTTAGTGGCCTTTGATAAAGCTTGAAAGGTATGTGAGAACCAAGTGGTAATTATCATCTGCACCCAAAAATCTGTGGTTATCATTTTCCAGGCAAACTGGTGCAGAAAAAAAGTCTCCCGATTGCTTCTAGAAGTAAGCAATTGGGCCACTCCAGGAATGCTGATAGGGCTGTCCAGAAAAAGAATCTCTGGATCCCTGATTATGCGGACCCCCTCTGCCTCTGTAGGGGTGTCTTCCAGATGAGTTTCCCCTTCTGCCCCAGGGGGGTAGACCCACCATGTGTGTCATGAAAAGGACCCTGGGACATCTTGTGCCACATCTTTCCACTCCTCTGATTACTAGAGTAAGATTGTTGGGGGTGGGGTGGGGTGGAAAAATGCACTCCCAAGGCAGACAGGGTCTTGCCATCCTTTTCACACCTGGTCAATGTATCTTTCACCTTTGGGCCAAAAAGAGAGGAAGCTTCCACGGGAGTGTTGAGAAAGGAAGACTTAAAAGGGTCCACAAAATCACATACGTGCATCCAGGTGTGAAGTCACATGACAACACCTGCATCTGCTGCTCTAGCCACCCCTTTGGTAGTATGAAAAATCAACCACATGGATGACTTAGATAAAGATTCCAGGGTGGCAAGCTGTGAGGCAACTTTGTCATGTATCTCATCAGAAACTGCTCTTGCTAAGGTTCTTGAGAGTTCTGAGATTAGGTCTCTCTGGCCAAGTAATTCAATGATCAGATGGCAAAGATCGATGAAGAATACACCCGTTTCCCTAACCTGTCAATCGCCCAACACTCCCTGTTTGGGGGATGGACAGTATGGCTCTCTTCGGCAAGTTCTTTTTTAGTGGCTGCCGCCAACATCATAGCATCTACTGGCAGGCCTTTGGACCCATGTGGGTTGTCCTCTGGTGGAGAAAGAATTTTGTCTGGTCTCTGGAGGATAGATTTAACAGTGTCAGGATTCCTCCAAGCATGCTGCACAATGAGCTGAATTAAGTCAACTGCAGGCAGGGTCACCCAAGAAGCAGAGGGTCGAGCACGGAAAGCCTGCAAAAATACAGACTACTCAGTGGAAGGGCTGGTGGGCTTCCAGTCTCCCCGCTGCTTTAAAATTTCCAGTATATCTCCAAAGGAGACATCATCAGGGGGTGACCGTGGGGACGCTTGCCCTTCATCATAGTGTGTATCTTTGGTAAGGGATTCCTCGGGGAATCCACATGCTTCCTCTTACATGATCTCTTATATGGTACCTCCTCAGAGGGGCATCTGAGGAGGACTCTGAAGAGTGGGTCCCTTGTGGAAGGGTATCTTGAGGTTCCCATGCTTGATATCCTAGAGTAGTGGACTGTGTCACCTGCGGGTCAGAGGACAGATATATATGGATCTGTGGTGCCAAAGGGACCAGCTGTGAGCCTGCAGAGGCAAGTGCCCTCTCCATCACCTGGAAAGTGGGTCCGCTTGAAGAGGAGTGGGAGCCCGTAACCAAGAAAGACAACCTCAGGTCTGGGCTCACTCCCCACTCCGAAGAGCCCATCCCCAGGGAAGGAGCCACAAGAGGAACTGGTGCTGCCAAGACAACCGGAACCATAGTAGATGGCACCGTAGAAAAAATAGGTGCCGTACTAGGGGTCACGGTGCTGACAGTCCAAGCACGATCCCAAGGATGGCTCGGCTCCGAGTGAGTTGATGGCCATAGAGTAGGCTCCAGAAACATGGTAAACCAATGGAACTGAAGAAGCCAGTACCAGGATAGGCGTTGGTGTTGAGGGCTCCGATATCTCCAAGGAGGTTGAAGGAGGAATATATGTTGGAGTCTGTGGAGAAAATGCATTGGCTCCGGGTGGGAGGGAGGATTTGGAATGAGTTGGAATACCTCTGGCCACCAATAGCTGATCCACAAGCCTCACTACTTCAAATTGTGAAAGGCTCCTGGAGGAGCGGGTCGACATTCCTGATTGAGAATCAGGGCATTCTAAAAAGGGACTGCACTGTTGTCCAAAAAGGAATCTGCTGATGGGGAGTATCAGGTATGAGGCAATATCTCACCTTCCAGCACCGTGGTCAAAGGCCAGTAAGATGTATAGGAGGGGGGTAGTGACTGGAGTTGGGAAAACAATTTCTGGTGCTGAAAGGGGCATATGTACTGTAGCTGCAGTTTGTACCACAGAATATAAGGTTTTGGGTGGTTCCGTATTCACAAGCGTTGCCATGGAGGGAGCTTGCAGCATTGGTGTCGAGGACGGTACCAAAGATGATGGCTGAAGCATTGGTGCCAAGGCAAGTACTGCAGTTGATGGTTGAGGCCCTGGTATTGAGTACTGCACTGTAGAAGGGGAATTGTGTCCCCAGTGCTGAGATTTCTGGTGTCAGTTTAGGTAATTTTGCTTTTGGTTCTGAAGAATTAACCAATTTTGAGTCACTAAGGTGTGGAGAGGAAGGTACAGAGTGGCTTCTCTTTTTGTATTCCTTTTTGGAGGGGTTGAGCCCTTCATCGCGGAAATAGCCTCCGAGAAAGGAGGTTTTAGAAGACCCTTGAGTATAAATGTATTTTTTATTTCTGTCAAGGTACTGGCACTAAAGCCCTTATTCTTGTTGAATGGAGGTTCAACTTTCAGATGCGGTACCCCGAGACAGTAAACACAAGACAAATGACTAAAAATAAACAAAAAAGAAAGAAAGAAAGAAGGAAAATAGCAGATTAAAAGAAGCCTCTTTAATCAGATAATGTGGTAAGCACTTTCATTCACAAAAATCAGTCATGTTCTTCAGACATCTCTTTCGTTTACACCGTATCTTAAATACACAATTCTAAGCATGTGATCTATCAATCAACATATTACTTCCCTTTTCTAGTCTCCCATTTTTAAAAATAAATATATAAATATTCAGTAAATATACTACTTTAACCCTTAAAACATACCAGCAATATTCCTTCACTCATCAAGTCATTCATACTAATTAAATAGATTGTACTTATAATTTTTATACTTAAAAAAACTGGAAAATACATTAACATATTAGTACATATTAAATATAACACACTCTCATGTAGTCAAACTATTCAATTTCAGCACACTAGCTATACAGCATTGGTCATTAAGTCCAGGATAACTATATGCGTTCACTGCTATTTGCCACAATAACTCTTGTTTTTCAAGTTTTAAACCGAATGGACCTCCCCTTGGTCCCACTTCAACATGGTCTGTAACCCTAAATTTAAATGTGCGGCCCAGATTATTTTATATATGCTTTGCCAGAGCATTTCCTTCCTTCATTTTACTGACACTGTAAACATCCATTCTCTTACCCTACATTCTGTTTTACCTATATAGAAACTAATGCATTGTTGGCAATTAGCTAGCTATACTACCCCCTTCTTATTGCAATCATACCTATTCTGTGTAACGTATCTTCTATTCCTTATCATAAAATTTTGCCCAATGTCAATCATTTTACAAAAGGGGCATGAACCACATTTAAACATCCCCAGACATCTAACACTTTTCCTTTTTTCTTTCTCAAGTCTGGCCCTCAAATTAGAGCCCTTTCTATATACAATCTTTGGAGGGCCAATAAATTTCTCCCTCAGGGCACTATCATCCATCAAAACTCCCCAGTTCTTTATTACAATGTTCCTTAGTGTGTTAGACTTTAATGTATAATTTATAATGAAACTAAACCCATAATTTAGTCCCATATCTCCTTCCATTATATCTGTCTCTGGCGAGTTTAAAACAGGACCCAAACCTTTATCTTTACTTAAAACTGGCTGTTGAAGTTGGTAAAGAAAGGAAGAAAGTACTTCAACGGGTGATAGAGAGAGGGGCACTATGGGTAAGCTTAGCTGAAGAGTTTTATGGCTGGCGTGAACTTATTATAATGGCTGACTCGGTTCCAAGGATGGAACTGATACCCATCAGTAAGGAATGATGAAGATTAACAACATCAGATGTATATTTATTTGTCTGAGTCAACCATACATGGGTGCATGTCAATGCCCTATAGGAACTGTACATGCCACTACTTGCTTTGTGCATCACCTGCACGTACTTTGGAAGTGGTTATTAGCCCAGCCCCCACATCCAAGCCACCAACAGGTATGTGGGTCCTCTGTCATTCCCTGGTGAGAGAGATACAAACAATTCCTTTGCTTCTGTGGAAGTCTCTGTGTTTGTGGTGCAGCTATAGCAGTCAACCTATCTGGCAATTGTATAAGCCTTGGCTGTGCATGGAGTAAGATATCAGTGATTTTGTGATGCACCTTTTGTACAGTTCTGTTATAGCTGCCCAATTCATTAATGCCTTGCACCAGTCCAGCCAGACTTGCATATGGAAAAGTCTGGCAGCTTATCTTTCTCAAGCAGTGCTGCACTTTTCCATCTGTTGCTAATCCTTCTGTCCTATATTAGAAAATACACTCCTGCTGTATATAGATGCGGAGCAATGTGTGCATGCAAGACAGTATACGCCAGCCAACAAAGGTCACCAAATTGTCTCCAACACACCTGCAATAGCCACAGACCTCTGAGCTTCTATATGGTGACTGTTTTGATCCTGTGCATAACGTAGCAGTGTGAGCATACAGACCATGTTGCTGCCCCTTGTGCAAATACTTATAGCACAGTCTGTCCCTGGTGTACTGGAGGCCAACCATCTCCTGTAGCATGCCATGCTGCATTATGTGTACATTACAGATTTTACAGTGTGCAGACACCTACACAGCAGGAATCCAACTGAATCTGCTTGTATTCCCTGTGACCTGTCCAGCTAAAATCCCAAAACGGACTGCAGCATGTACTGCCAGTTCACTGTGCACTGTCAGTTTGAGCCCCCCACATACAGGACTGCAATCTGTCCTATTTACCTGTACCCCATGAGGATGAACAACCCCTCCACAGAACTAAAACCTGTGCTGCCAATTCCTTATGCTCCATCAGGTTAAGAAGCTCCCAGTCTGTGAGGTCCCTGTCATGGCCTGTTCAGTGGTGCAACATGTAATCTGCTGTTGTGTGACAATGCCTGTTGGTGTCATGCCTGCTTCATCAGGGAATACAGTGCTGTGGTTCACTACCAGTTATTCTGTTTACTGTCAGTTTCCCCTATATAACAGTACACTCTGATATCCATTTTATTCTGATTCTCTACATAATGTGGTTGCCAACGAAACTGCAACTGCAATTTTATTGCACAAAACAGGGCTTGTTCTGTTTCTATTAATCTAACAATGTGATTTAGTGTGATTATCTGTGAGTTGCTCCAACAATGAAATGTGTTATCACACAGATTCTGTGCCACAAGGCCCATTTCTGCTCATAAACAGACGTGTTGGGTCATGCAGGGTGTGCATGCCTGAGGAGCTTGGCCCTCTAATTACAGTTTGCATTGTGCTAATGATAACAGCCATCTTGCTACTCAGCTGCTTAACATACACATTCGCAGGTTGCAGGTTATATAAGGTGTGCACTCCCGTGGATCCCGGCCATTCTAAGATCACCCTACATCACAGGAAAAACAATGTGCATTATGCCACTATTTTCTGAAATCATCCTACTGCACTGCCCATCGATGTATGCCAAGTCGTGTACAGGACATGTGGCACAGCATCCAGGCTACAACTTCAGCTCCAAGACTTGACATGATGAGTGTAAATGGCCTCAACAAGATCGGATACTGGCATGATACCTACCTGGTGCAGCATGGAATGCAACATCTTTTTACACCAGCTGCAATGCCATCATCATGAACACCAACACAGGGACTAAGAGGGTTCCTTTTATAAAATGGATGCTCAGGTGGCAAGAGCTGCTACTGTTATTACCTGCTCTGGTGACCAGTGCCAGCATAGGTTGAGTGACTTGAAGAGGTGCCACCGAGTCCTTTTCTGACAATGGGAAGATGACATTGTGGAGGGAAAGACATCTTACCATTGTAAGCAGTCCAGTTTTGCACTGTCACTGTACACTAGATCTAGCACTTGTAGCTGTAATTCCTTTCTACTGCAAGAAATATAATGTGACCATTACTGTTTGTTTTATTAAACCAACAAAATAAGCACCTGGGCGATCTTTTCTCCAGCAGTATATATACAAGAAGTTTTTCTCCAACAGTTAATAACCAAAAGTTTTTTCTCCAGCAGTTTATTAACAAAACGTTTAGCACTTTCGTCAATCCACAGTTGACTTCTTCAAAACATTGGATCATACAAAAATACCAGTTTAAATACATAGCCCACAAGAATGATTGGTTAAAATCTGTCCAACAGAATTTAAAACTAAGTAATACATAAATATTAAACAGCACATGAATATTAAACAACGGATCATAAATAAGCAAGTTTAAAACCAAAAACACCTTTGAATCAAGTGCAAAACATAAGCTTATTGTGGGGACTAAACTAGTTCTGCTTTTTCTTTTAAAATAGGCACGATACTTAAATGTTTGTTTTATGTTTACCACCACTTAAGGACATAGAGAAAAATAGGATCATTTGTCAGAGGAGGGCCAAGTGCACTAAGTTTAGTGTACTGATGGCATTAACGTTATATTGCAATAAAGCTGTGCGCCATATCACTGAGCAGCTGTAGTTCTGTTTTTTTAAGCCATTTCTTATTTATTCTTTGTCTTTGTTGTCATTTTCCTCCAGTTAACTGAAGTGTTGTACTGGTGTTAACATCTGTTTTATTATCTGTTTTCCACTGCCTTTGTAGTACGTTGCTTTGTTGGGATGTTCTTCTCTACTTTGAGTACTATATGTACCACAATTAAGTGACCATTTGTATTTGTGCCATTTTTCTTACTTTATTTATTTGTTGATTTTGCATTTGTTTACCTGGAAAGTCTGGTAGGGCATGGATCCCATTTTCAGCAGAGAAAAGCTCCCATTGCTTCTTATCAAGATGCTTTACTTATTTATTTTTCTGTGTTTATTTTCTTTTTCTTCGGGATCAGCCATAAACAGATAGTAGTGAAGCAGTACCATTCACAGTACCAACTGCAGGCTATCCAGCCACCCCCTCACCTACCTTTCTGCAGAGTGACAAAGGTCATATTTTGGAAGCTAAATATCATTGTAAAGTGGTGAAGAGGGGCTCTCCTGGATCAACTGGCATGAGGTACAGTGATTCATAGATTCATAGACTGTTACTAGGCTATTGAACAAGCGGCCTTTCTAAGGCTAGCTATGTTTTCCTGAAAGAATAATGATGTCCTACATCCAAATAGGAGATTGAGGGTCAGGCATTTATAAGCTACCACTGTACATAAGGGACATGGGTCCCAGGCCTGATGTAAATGTCCTGTTCCCCATTCACTTTGTCTAGGTTGTACTTAAACTGGTTAATAGACGAGCTCGGCTTCACATGGATGAGAAGCCTGTTCCATAGGAGGGGCAATCTCTAGGATGCATACCTGTCTCTCCAGCATGTTCTGTTTAGGTCACAGACAAAATGATGGATGAGGACCAAAGTCAACTGGTGGCTCAAAGCCCATACTGCCCCAGTAGAGTTCCTCCTTATGTGGCTGCTAGTCATATAGCTAGATGGCATTGACCATCATGCCACCAAAGTTTGAGCCAATCCATGAGGTCAGCCACAGAGCTGATTAACTTTTGTGTGGGATTCCCTCTGAACTTGTTTGACAGACCCCCTTCACCCCTGTCCCTTATCATTGTGTTCTTACCCTTTAGTGTTACTCTCCATCCCCTGCTTGTAGTCCAGTTCACCTTCTGTCAGTCTTTATCCCTCAAATGTTGCCTCACTTATATGTTATCACTTTCCCTGATATCTTTGCCTGCATGAAACGTTTGCCCCTGAATCCTTCCCAATAACCTCCTTCCTCCTCATAACTTCTTTATGCTGCCTTCCCCTTGCACCCTTCTTTAAACAAAAAATGGGCACCTCTCCCAAAAAATACCCTTTTCTCTCCACTCACAACACCCCATCTCCCATCCCATAGTCTTACTGTGTGTTCCTTTGCTTGCTCTTTCCCTTTTTTGACTTCCCTATCACCTCATTTCCCCCAGTTATACATTAAAGTTAGTGGGCACCTTGCTGTGGTGCCCTTGTACAGATTCCCAGCTGTGTCCATGTAGCAGCTCCTGTGCATGTTGATGCATATAGGAATGTGCACAGCATTGGGCATGCTTCCTCCATGCCACTATCTCCAGGTTATGTAATTATTCATAGCACAGTCAGCTCAGCTGCCTGACTCCTTATGTTTTTGCAGCTGTAATTATTCGTTAGGCAATGATGTTTCTTGTACAACCACAATATGTCTCCTAAAGATAATCTGTGATATATTAAATTTCAAAATTTAGAAACACTTTTAGAAACACTTTTCAAGAGTATGTTTTATAAGTTATATTTTACATAATTTAAATGAGCTAGAATGGGTTAAACATTTCAAGAAAAATAATACAAAACTATACTTGGGAAAGTAAAACTCAGAAGTCTCGCCTTCAGATTTAAGACTATGTAAGTTGGTGACTTGAAGAATTAAAGTATACAGAACCTTTTTTAAAATAAACGATTCTTGTGCTTATTAAAATTACACAGATTAACATCAAGAAAATAATACTGAAGTAATTCATTTTGCAATAGCAAGATTCCTTTCTCTGAAATAATTTATCTGGAGCATTTATTCCTGAGTCAGCATGAAAAAGCTCTCAGGCTGAACCTCTCTAGTCACCAAAAAGTACTAAACAAGTAATTCATAGCGCACACTGACTTAAGTGATTTCTGTGTTGAGGTAAGAAATAGTTTTTGAATAAAGAGGGAGTTTAAAGCACAGCTTGGCCACATTTTAATTCAAATAACTATGTTAGCATCTGCACGGGTTAAATATGTAAAGCAAGAATGGATGGAAAAAATGAGAACATAAATCAGTTCTCCAAAAAAACAGCTATAAGGCTGTACAGCTGCATCTTCTGTATCAATAATGCAATCTAAATACACAAGTTAAATTTTTCAGTGGAACAAAAGAGTTTACTTTTCATAAAAGCATTCATGCAATCAAGATATTACGAGATAATGGAAAATGTTTATGTAGTAAGACCAAAACTGGGAGAAGTACTGCTCTGCATCGTTACAAACAAACAAGCATTAAACACACCTTGTCCTGGTCTTTAAGAATCAGTAGATCTTCCTTGTTATGGCGTTGTCTTACCTATACATATTCTCCAGTGGTGAAAATGTCCCTTACATTTGCTGCCAACACTTTATCATCTGTACCCACTTAAGAGTAAAGTCCTAAAACATTGGTCTTAAAAGCACTGATCTTTTGAAATTTGTTCTAAAATGTATGTTAAACATTTAGCAGAGGGTGCTTTAAGCATTAAACATTACAATATGCAGGAAGCTGGTACCACTATTTGTTTTATAGCTTCAAGCAGAGTCTCTCTCCTCCTTCCCATAATTACCCACTGCTGCATTTAAGCAAACTGTGCAGGAAATACTTTGTTGCACTTTTGTATTCATTTATGGACTGGCCTAATGACACTATGAAGAAAGTTTCCAACCCAATATTGAGGGCTCACTGTTTATTAGCTGCCTCGTACCAGTCAGCAGGCAGGTCTTTTGGCTCGTAATAATCTTTCTTCTCTCAGAGATGGAATTGGTTTGTTATAACACACAAAATCCTCTCAATTAAGGCCAGAGGTCTTAAATTGGTCATGCAAAACAGCTGGGGGTGGGGACTTGACCAGACAATTACAGGGTATGCCCACATATATGTACATGGTTGGTTCCTGTATTAATGTCATTGCATATAAGGTACTGAGGGGAGCATCATATATATACTGCCACAACACCAACATTATAGACCAGTACCATGCTGCTAAGGACACCAGCCAACATGGAGTTCCTATTTGGTGGATACCAAAGTATGTGTGGTTTCACATACATTAGCTATAGGGACATTTTACCAAACTACTGAGGACACAGTGGGGGTATCTTAGGACTCTGCCTCTAGAATACTCCATCTTTTCTTGAAGAAATACTTCAGCATGTGGGAGAGCACACATGACTCCCATGTGCCACAGAGTAGATAGACCACACCAGTCCTCCACCATAATGGTTTTAAGTTAGAGTACTAGCTCCTTAAGGTTAGCTGGGGGAACACAGAGTACTAGCTCCTTAAGGTTAGCCAAGGGAAAGTAGAGTGCTAGCTCCTTAAGGTTAGCTGGAGAACGTAGAGTACTAGCTCCTTAAGGTTAGTGGGGGAACGTAGAGTCTAGTACTCTACAAAGTTAGTTCAGACAGTCAAGTGCCTTGACCAGGCAAACAATTCCTTGATATTTATGTGCTTGCATTTGTCTTTGGTGTTGCACACTCCCTGCACTTTTATCCCTCCCAAAACTGCTCCCCAAGCAAAGTCTGAAGCATCTGTGGTGATTAATTGGATTGCAGTAGGGAGGGGGAAGGAGACACTTGGCTTTAAGCATATCTGTTGTCTCCACCAAAACATTTATCTTCTTACAAACCCCAGTATTGGGTCTGAAAAGATGAAGGGTTTTGATGCTGTAACCAAAGAGATTTCAGATACCACTGTACCTTTCTCAAGTGGAGCCTTGCCAGGGGTATTAAAAAAATCATAGATGCCATGAGAGCCATACTTCTGAGAAATCCCTATGCATTAACCATTGTCTGAGTGGTAAACCTTAGAAACAGATCTAGATAAAGATCTGTTTTTTTTTTTTTCCTGTGGAAGAAAAGCTCATTGAACGGAGGTATCTAGCTGATATCCCAAGAAAAGAATCCTGTGTAAGGGATTCAAGAAAGACTTTTGAATGTTTTCTTGGAATGCCAACTTGTGTCAGAGAGAGAGAGAGACTCCTTAACATTTTGAAAAAGACACTGCAAAGATAAGCAAGTTGTCTAAATATGGAAAACCATGGATAATCTGTAGCCTGCAATGAGCTATAACTGGAGCTAGGCACTTTGTGAACACTCTTGATGCAGTGGATAGTCCAAAGGGTAAGGCAGAGAACTGATAATGTGATCTAGACACACAAAACCTTAAGAAATGCCAGAAGTCTGGATGAATATGAATGTGATGATAAAGGTAAACAGTGGAGTATGCCAATGAAAGCATAACTAGCTGAACCACTTGGTAATTAACCAATCCAAGATGGCAGAGCCATTCAGGCAGCTATAAATTAATCATGTACACTCGGTGTAGCTCTTTGCCATGAACTCCAAATCCTACTGGAATACAGCTCCCATCAAACTTATTAAAAAAAAATCAATGTCAGGGGCTGTTGCTGCTTTCTTGCATGTGTATGTGCAACAGGCTCAAATCTATGCTGCTGCTGCTCCTGCTAGACCTCAGCCAAGGAAAGAAGAGTATTCAGTCCATGTTTAACATACTGCGGACTGCATGATATTAATATATTAGAACAATACAGAGAGAATAGGGAAACACAAAGGAACTCTACAACCTCTACTGTCCCCACCTCATACTCTGCAGAAATCGAGGAGAAACTATATCAGCAGAAACTAAGTTAGTTGTAGCATTAAGGATATTAGCTACTGTTACAGTCCAGAGACCCACAGAGGATATACTAGGTGTGTCACAGGCCTCAGCATCCAAAATATTGCACCAGTGTCTTAATGTTATGCTAGAACATGCAAGGGAGTGCATCTATTTTTCCCTGCACCCCAGAGAAGAGAGCAAGAACATTGCAAAAATGTGATGCTGTGGTACACTTCCCTGAAGTGTTAGGGGACGTAGACTGCATTCACAAAGAAATAAAAGCCCCACCTGTGAACATGGAAGGACATACATCAAATGGAAGTAGTTCCACTCATTCAACTGCCAGACTGTCTGTAATGCCTGAGGGAAAATCCTAAATGTGCATACTGGCAACCCATGCAGTTACCGTGACTCACACATACTGCAGACCTCTCAGCTTTACACAAGGTTTGCTAAGGGTGATGTTCCATAAGGCCATCTACTGGGTGATGCAGACTTTGCACTGGAACCCTGGCTCATGACACCCATCAGAAATGCAAACAGACCCAGTGAATAAGGATACAATGATGACTACACTCAAACTAGAAATGTCATAGAGCATGTGTTTGGTATGCTGAAGTCACTGTTCTGCTGTCTAGACACATCAGGGGTGCATTACACTACGATCCAGGCACCTGTGGAAAAACTCTCACTATCTGTGTCACACTGCACAATATCGTCTTGAGGAAACAGCTGCAACAGGGACATCAAGGGTCAGGACCAGACATTCCTGGACCACAGGCAGGGACACCACCTCCAGCACAGACAGACAAGGATTTTGAGGAAGAACCTCCAGTTGCAAAGGGAGCCAGCAGACATAGGTATGCACAATACTCCCTTGCCTGGCTAAGAGGCAAAGGATGGCATACACACACTCAACACATAAGAGGCAAAGGATAGCACACACACTCACCAGCTAAGAGGCAAAGGATAGCACAAACACTCACCACCTAAGAAGCAAAGGATAGCACACACACTCACCAGTTAAGGATAGCGCGCGCGCACACACACACACACACACACACACACACACACACACACACACACACACACACACACACATACACACACACACACACACACACACACACACACACGTACACACACGAGCGCGCGTACACACACGCGCACACACAGACAGACACACACACACACGCCATCTAAGAAATACAGAAAACAACCTAAATACAAACAAATAGTAAAACTGAAGTCAGCCAATGTCCACAAACTTTCCTTCCTCATGTAATGGCTTTGTACTGATAGTGTCAGATAGAGATAGCCCCAAGGACATGACTCATACCTGCAGTAATGTCAAGGTAAGTGTGGAACCTGCAATATATGAACAAATTTTTAAGAAGATAAAAGTAAGTGATACACCTGCATACTGCTAGTCATAAATGTTACTCAAGCAGAACCTGTGTGAGGTGTCCACCAATGGCACTACTAGCTTATAGGAATGATATTTGCAAAATACAGCTATGCATTGTACACAATAACTGGCACTGAGCTGGACATTTACCCACTGTACACAAACCAGTCAACAGGACAATTATATTAACAGTTTCACAAGCAGAACAATAAGCAGAAGTGCAATATCAGTGACTTGAATACTTGACTTACAATACTAACTGAATAAAATATTCTGAAATGAGCATGTACAAAAACATTCTAGATTTTCTCATGTAATACATATGCATATGCATAAAGTCAACAGGGAGAGCTATACACACTATGCATCCGATATATTTGCAATCCTAAGTCAAAACAAAATAAACAAAGGGCATGGCACAATCATCATCATTCGCATGGGGGGGAGGGGCAAGAGGCCAAGGCTGCCACTAAAGTAGTAAGTGTGTGTGAGTAACACAGAACATTCAGTAAAGTAGAAAATATCTCAGGGTCACTAACAGGAGATGACACTCAGTTTTGCATAGTTTCCATGTTTGAAGTTGATATGGGTAGTTTTTGTGAAATATGTGTGTGTGTGTGTGTGTGTGTGTGTGTGTGTGTGTGTGTGTGTGTGTGTGTGTGTGTGTTGGCATGAATACAGTCAAGCTCTATGCTAGTACTATGTCCTGGCATGTCAGACAGGTGGGAGCCGTGCATGGTAGAGTTGTCAATTCAGTGTCATTATTTGTGACTACGCAAACTGCCTCTGCTAGGAGATGCACTGCCATGCCCACATCTCAAGTTCGATGTAGGGGTCCTTCCTGACTGTGAACAATGTCTGATAGATGTGCTCTCTTCATGACAATCTCCAGGACCACATTGCTATGGCCTACTATGTTTGGGTGTGGACACTTCAATCACTGATAGAGCACTGCAAGCAGTTCCACTACAGGAGTGGGATCTGGCATGACCATGTTGGCTGACACCTGAGGATGTTGTGGCTTTACAGACATGTGGATGCCGGCCCTCTCCCAGTAGCCCTTCCATCACAGACATTGCCCGATCCAGTGTGTCACTCATCTCATCCAAGGGGTCACTCACACAGCTGAGGCAGTCACTCACATCAGAATGCACCACGTTTAGGACTTGCACTATCTTTTTAAAGGCCCTGGTGGAACATGCTTGTGCCTCCATGACACCCCTTTTTTATATATATATATATATATATATATATATATATATATATATATATATATATATATATATATATATATGTCTGGTGGCATGTAATAACACACCAGCATCAGGAGGAGGGTGGACAATAGGCCTCTTCCAAGCACCTCTAGCAACCATCTTGTGTGGTACTACTCCCTCACAATGGCTACAGACAAACTCACCCAGCTCTGCAATTAGAGTAACCACACTGCCCCAATCAGTTGTGTCACCCCCAACCTATCCTATGTCTGAGGGCTCAGTGGAATGGGTATGTGAGGGCATACTGACTGTGTCTGAAATAAGGCTAGTGAATCTGTGAGCCACAACCTCAGTGTCAGACTGAACCTCTGCACCTTTCCTGACTGTCTCTATATTGCCACCATCATAAACTGAGCCTATGGATACACTGACATCACATGGTACAAGTTCTACACTGCCACTGTCAGGATCACATGTAATAACAAGCAATAAACACAAGAATAAGAGAAACAGTGACAAGAAATTATCCAAACTATGTTCTAAACACTCATGTTAAACAATTTCAGATGCTAAAGGAATACATACTTACACTCTCTTAGACTTATATCAAACTAATGGGTGTTATTAAGCAAAGAATGTTTGCGCTTACTATGTGCAGGTGGTCTTTCCCTTTTTCAATTTTTCCAAATCTTTTGGGTTTGTAATACCATAACAGGAATGGACCCCATTCCTAAGTCTAAGTATGGTTAAAGTTCATGAAATTAGTATTGTTTCACTCTTTGATGTCAGCCAAAAGTACTCTTCGCAGCACCCGCAACGTGCCCAGTAATGACTCCTTCTGCAATTCGTATGGAGTTACATGTATTGGTAGCATATCTAAATATGATTGTAGACTCTTTTTTATAAGACCCATTGCTCCTAGTACTATTGAAACTATCTAGGTATCTTTTTTCCACATTGCTCTCATTTCTGCTTGCAAATCCTAATATTTTATAACTTTGTGTCTCCCAGTATGCAGGACACTGTAGTCACTGGGTGTGGCGATTTCAATGATCAATGCTACTTTTGTCTTCTTTTCTTGGACCTCTAGGTCTGGTTTTCTAGCATCTATCTTTTGAACTGTTGGTTATGGGTGATCTCATGTGATATAAACTTTATCATTTTCTATGATGCTTTGTGGATCATGTTTCTAATGTTTTTCAGCCACTTCAGTACCATAATGTTTGCACAATCCCCAGTGCAACAGTCTTGCCACATTATTATGCCTTTCAGTATATAGTACTTAAGCAATTAGTATGTCACAACCAGCAACGAGGTGTATGACTGTTTCCAATTCGGTTTTACAAAACCTACATTTGTCTGTTTCTCCCACATGTTCAATGGACTTTGTAAACCAGGGAGTACGTAGCCCACTATCTTGTGCCACCAATATTAACCTTTCATCTCTGCGTTTGAATTCACCTCTCCTTAACCATTCCTGCATTCGTTCTGATCAACATGAAGTTCTTCCAGAAGTTTTCTATACTTGCAACTATAAATATGCGTTTTCCACATCTGGTCCTTCACCTTATATTCTTTAATTTATTTGTGGTACATTCAGTTGCTGACTGATTTTTATCTACTTCTGGTTTGATTTCCATTCCTGCTTGATGCCGATATGCTTCTGCTAGATAAAGCAGAGATGTCATCTTAAATTTATTCTCCTCATGTTTTAAAACATTCACTCTGTTTAGGTTTTGTGAGGTCAGCAGATATGTGTAGAATCCCACGATTGCAGATCTAAACATGTAATCAATTTTAAGGAGGCCCATCCCTCCTTCAGAATGGGAAATATATATTATTGGTATGCAATAATTTTTATAAATAATTTGGTGAGCATGAAGCATCCTTCTTGTTTTCCTATCTAATCTATGGGCCAGTCAATCACTCCAAAACTGTAAGTTAGGAGAGAAAGAGCAAATTGTTTTATAGCTTGGATTTTGTTTCTAGATGTCAACGCTGTTTTCAGGATTAATTTAAGTCTTCTAAAGTATTCCTTACTAAGTTTAGTTCACATGTGTTCATGTTTTATGTTCATCCTTCATCAATTCTTAAATATTTATGCACTCTCTCTTGCTCAAGTTCTTTTACATCACATTCTTATCCCAAACTGATGTTTTCCTGGTGCTGCAGTTTCCTGTTTTAAAGGTTGCTTCTGCACATTTATCAAGACGAAATTACATTCTTATATCATCTGAAAAAGTTTTGAAAACTCGCTGTTGTGCTTTCAGTTCCTCATCTGATGAGCTATACAGTTTTAAATCATCGACAAAGAGAAGATGACAAGTCTTTACACTTTGTTGTTTTCTAGGAGCCAAATTATAGCCATGGCTTAATCTGTTAAGTAGACAGCTGAATGGGTTAAATGGAAGGTAGAATATCAGCAGTGACATGGCGTCACCCTGGAATATCCCCCTTTGAATTTTTATCCCTGGAATAATAATTTGTCCTTTATCATTGCTTAACTGCAAAGTGGTCTGCCACTGTTTCATGGTCACTATAATATAGTCGTTCAGTGTAGGGTGTATCTTATACATTTTTAAGCACTCTTTTATCCACGAATGTGGGATACTATCAAATGCTTTTTTGTAGTCAATCCATGCCATACTTAAATTCTTCCCCCTTTTACGGTTCTCCACTATGACTTTATTTAACAACAAATGATCCTTTGTTCCATATGACTTTCTTTTATTGCCCCTTTGTTCTAGTGCCATAATTGAGTTTTCTTCTAAATGACTATAAACTTTATCAGGATCAATTCCCATTTATAATTTATACGTCGTCGAAAGGCAAGTTATTGGCCTATAATTGTTAGGGCAGCTTGCAGGTTCACTCTTAAGTAGAAGCATTGTCTTTCCTGTTGTTAGCCAGGTTGGTGTCTGTTTGGGGTGTGCATATAAATAGTTTTTACTCATGGCTAAATCTACGTGCAGAGATGTCAATACTTTTAGCCAAAAGTTAGGTACTGCATCTGGGCTAGGGGTGGTTCCAATTAGAGGCTTTTCTTAACTGTTTCAATCTCTCTGGCTGTTATTTCATCCCATTTCATATCCTGTATCTTGAAGCTTCTTATTCTTTCTGTTACTTCTTCTATCTTTTTAGCATCTTTGTTATGTTCCTCAGGATTTTCATAGATACTTCTCCAAAATGTATCTATTTCTTCTTTTTTTGGCGGTCTTTCAATTCCTTTTATCTTGTTTCCCAATTCTCTATAAAAATTTTGGGTCATCAATAAATTGCTTATTTCGTACTTTTCCTTTATATTTATCTGTGCATCTTCTAATTTTTCCATCTGTCCTGAGATTTTTAGTTTTTTATTTGCGACAGTGCATGACAGATTTCACATTGTTACATTTACATTCATATTTATATTTATATTTATATTTATATTTATACATTTTTAGACTCATATATAAGCTATGTTTTTGCCTTCATTGATAGTTCATTTAATAGATAAGAAGTTTTAAAGAAAAGCGCAGCAATCCTATGCCATTGCCTGACAAAATTTGATATTTTAGTTTTCATTCCATCTCAGCAGTTTTGCACATCTATCATATACCCATATGATATATTTGATACAGAGTTTTTTAGAATATATATTCACTTTAGTTACTAGGACTGCATGAATGAGAGTTTTTAGGATATATGGTTTTATGATCAGCTGTCGCTGTTTTAACCAAGAAAATTTGTTTATTCTGTAATTGCTTAACCTTTTTCATTCTGTAATTGTTTACTTTGCTTACTTTGTAACATGAGCAACAGTACCTGCCAGTGCATGGCCTGTTTAATTGAATGATTTTAACCATATGCTTAAAATTAGACTAATTAAGTTAATTGATTGTTTTAGAAATGTGTATATATATATTTGAACTTCAAAGATGTCTGTTGTAAGGATCTGAAGAAGCGTGTCTTGGTACACGTGAAAGCGCTTATCTGTTCACATTAAATATATTTTATCCATTTATTGTGGTGGTCGACTTCCAGTTTGTATCTACATTTTTACCTCATTTGCTTCTGGAGAAGACCTTTGGGCTATAGCGACTGTGTGTTTTCAGATTTACTTCCTTTGCTTTGAGTCGCTGAAGCCACACGATGGATAACTCTTCGATAGAACTTGATTTTGCACCAGAGAAAACGGACCACAGGAGGAAATGGGAAACCGTATTGGATACACGAGATAATCCTTTCCTTGCCATGGAACTTTTTGTCACAGATTCCAATGTTAACGTTACCA
Organism: Protopterus annectens; assembly: GCF_019279795.1. Taxonomy (NCBI): domain Eukaryota; kingdom Metazoa; phylum Chordata; order Ceratodontiformes; family Protopteridae; genus Protopterus; species Protopterus annectens. The sequence continues at coordinate 1,782,742,271 of NC_056733.1, read as the reverse complement.
ATACTGACAACTTACATGAGTTTAATGTGAGTATGAAGGAATTAGAGAACATGTTGTATAAGCTACAAAGGTTTACTTGGCAAAGAAGACACTTAGAAGCATGTTTGCACTTTAAAATAGTGCCGAGAGGGATGAGAGTTCTCTGCATGCCCACCTATGGCGACAGCCATCCGGATCTATTGAAGAGGTGGCAGCAGTTGAACCTAGAACTTAGCTATAATTATATCAAATTATTGTTGGATTATTTCTCTCCCTTAGAAAAAGAACTGAGTACTAAAGCTGAAGTCCTATACAATACTTTACATGACAAATTTAAAGGGGCGATGTACACGCAACGTATAGAATCCTTGCTAAATCAAACCTGTGCATATGGTGAGAGGCTACAACAAATTAAAATGCGGAAACTTCAAAGAGACTATTTTGATTTCACAAACAGTCAAGTCTTTTTATGGCCAAGAGTTAGAAACAACAGAGAGACTGAGTTTGTAACCAATAATACTGCTGATATTTCCAATAATGAAGCATTTGCTCCTACTACAAGCCTGAATGACACTACTGCTTTAAATGATCTGCCTGCAGCTTTGGGGGTGATGACGTCATCAGTGAGAGCGTCCGTTACTCCCACAATGGATTCTGAGTGCACACCACCGCCAAACCAGCTAACTTTACCACGCTCCACTTTGAACAACACAGGAGCTAAACCGAAGATAGCACAGACCCACATCGAACGTCTTTTACCCCTTCCTGTACAGAACCCACAAGGAGTGAGGGGGAGGTCCGACAGCAGAGACAGATTCAAAAGGAAGCTATCGGGAGAACAACAGAGTCAGAGAGGTCGATGGAGGAATGGAGCAACTTAGTAGTTAATTTATCAAGGTACATTTTAACATCTATGGACAGTGAGCTTTTGAATAAAGGTCTGAACTACATACCTGCTCAGATTAGCAACATTTCTGAAGTCTTGAAAGACTTGAGACTGTTCCTACATAATGTTTCTTTGAAACTACTTTTTAACAGCAAGAAGGTTTCAGATGAAGCCTCCGACAATACTATTGAACCTTGTTTTAGGAAAAAGAGTACTTTCACGCCTGCTTTAACTCCTGTAGCTGAATGTTTTTTAAAAATTTGTGAAGATGATTTATACAAATACTATTATGATTTTAAACATAGTGCATTGTTTTCCAACACACACACCACTGAATGGGATAGGATTTACTCTTTGAAACGGAACAATGATTTGATAATAAAATCAGCAGATAAGGGGGGAGCTATTGTTTTATTAGATACCGAAGTGTATCAAGATGCGATGCTCACCTTACTAAAGGAGACCACTACGTACAAACCCATTAGTCATTCAGAACTTACTAGAATTATTTATGTAGTACACCAAGAGCTTTATGAATATTTAATGTGCAGACAGATAGATTATGATTTAAATCAGTACTTTTTTATTGAGAAACCTCAGATACCATACATCAAAGGCTTGCCGAAAATACATAAAGGCATATATCCACCACCTATGAGACCCATAGTAGTGGGACAAGGTTGGGGTACTGAGACATTATCCGTCTTTATAGAGAAAAAACTGAGACCATTAGTCAGTGAGACTACATCAATTTTAAAAGATACTTATGAGTTGCTAGACTGTATAACCAAATATTCCCACACAAATATGGAGGGACTACTTTTTGTGACCTTGGATGTAAAGAACTTGTTCACTGCCATAGCCAACAATTTTGGCTTAGAAGCTCTGAGGGACATTATAAATAAGAGTCAGAAGTTCAACACCAGTGAAGAGGGATTACTATGTGCTATCATGGAACTTGTTTTAACCAACAATGTTTTCAAGTTTAGAGATCAACTGTATTTACAACAGTGGGGGGTAGCCATGGGCACCCCCTGCGCCAACACTTACGCGAATTTAGTTATGTTGTATTGGGAGCAGAAACATTTGTTTACACATGATAGTTTCAAGAAAATCAGCCTCTATAAATGTTTTGTTGATGATATTCTTTTATTTTGGCATGGGAGTACATCTGAGCTTCTCGTCTTTATAGAACAGTTAGAATCTACTACTGACTTTCTGAGTTTTACGATATGTCATGACCCACAGAGTATAGATTTTTTAGATGTGAGGTTATACAAGAACATGAATCACAAGATTGAGACAACCATTTTCAGAAAGGAATGTTGGAGAAACACCCTACTCCAATTTAGCAGTATGCACCCCAGATACGTGTTCGATAGCATAATGAAAAGCCAATTCATTAGGATCAGAGGTTATGTCACAACAGTGTTGAACTCAATAAACAGAGCAATTTTTTAGAGCAATGTTTTCTGGATAGAGGCTATGACAAAGAAAAGGTTAGGAAGGTTAAGAATCAGGTTTTATTCAATGAACAGACTGCTTCCGATGGTAATCATACCAGAACGTCTGGTTTTCGTGGCAAGAAGCCCTTTGATAATTCCAGAGTTAGAATTAACCTTAGATACACCAGTGATATCCATCACATTAAAGATATTATTCGCAGCAATTGGCACATCCTCTTGACTGATCAACAGTTAGCAGCAATAGTGGGTTCCACACCATCATATACGTTTCGCAACAGTAAGAATCTCAGTAGGCTCCTATGCATAGAGTCAAATACAGTTAATGAGAACATAAGCATCAACAAGAATGTGAAGTCAGGAACTTTTCCTTGTAATAAGTGTAGTGCATGTACCTTGATTACTACAGTCCAGGAGTTTGAGCATCCAGTGCTGAACTACAGGTTTGAACCCCATCACAATGGCACATGTGCAAGCAAGAACCTCATATATTTAGCTACATGTCAGAGTTGTACAGTGTTCTATGTAGGAATGACTACTAGGACCTTGAGGGAGAGGATACTGGAACATGCTTTAGACATTAGGAAATGTGATACCAAAGGTGCTTTGGCTAAACACATTGCTAATAATTTAACACATTCATTTGCATTTAGAATCCTACAGACAGTTTTACCCAATTCTAGAGATGGAGATAATTTTAATGATTTAGAGTTAGTGGAACTCTCTTGGATTTTCAAACTCAAAGCGCATTATGAGCCAGGTCTCAATCAATATGTCAGTGTAAGGGCCCCTTTAAAAGGACGCAGTGCAAAGTAATCCTCTTAACAATATCTGATTTTAGTGGTTGTGCATATAGATATATTTATTTGATTACACTTCTTTATTATTATATTTCTTATTATTTTATACATAGACTTGGATTAGTATTTTTCCTGATACACATACAATGTCAGCATAAGAAAGGTCAATTTGCTTTATATATCCTGTCAGGATGTTTTAGCCTGTTATATTTTGATTGATTGATTGTCATTTTTAAATACACATTTGGAAAGTATATGGCTATGTATTTCTGTAGATACTAAGAATTATTTCATGATTTTCATTCTAATGTTTACATATTTCAATCTCTTTGAAACTTGTTTTTGTTCATGAGATTTATTTAGCACATGAGATCAATTCATTTCCAGGTATTTGATCACATTTGGTTTCATTCCCGTTCACTGTGTTCATTTGATACTGTTGCTCATCATTAAGCAAGCCACATACATGATTTTATCAATATGTATACATTTTTATATATATTTTTATGTTTGTTCATATATACATGTACAGAAATTTCACATTGTTACATTTACATTCATATTTATATTTATATTTATATTTATATTTATATTTATACATTTTTAGACTCATATATAAGCTATGTTTTTGCCTTCATTGATAGTTCATTTAATAGATAAGAAGTTTTAAAGAAAAGAGCAGCAATCCTATGCCATTGCCTGACAAAATTTGATATTTTAGTTTTCATTCCATCTCAGCGGTTTTGCACATCTATCATATACCCATATGATATATTTGATACAGAGTTTTTTAGAATATATATTCACTTTAGTTACTAGGACTGCATGAATGAGAGTTTTTAGGATATATGGTTTTATGATCAGCTGTCGCTGTTTTAACCAAGAAAATTTGTTTATTCTGTAATTGCTTAACCTTTTTCATTCTGTAATTGTTTACTTTGCTTACTTTGTAACATGAGCAACAGTACCTGCCAGTGCATGGCCTGTTTAATTGAATGATTTTAACCATATGCTTAAAATTAGACTAATTAAGTTAATTGATTGTTTTAGAAATGTGTATATATATATATTTGAACTTCAAAGATGTCTGTTGTAAGGATCTGAAGAAGCGTGTCTTGGTACACGTGAAAGCACTTATCTGTTCACATTAAATATATTTTATCCATTTATTGTGGTGGTCGACTTCCAGTTTGTATCTACAGTGCATGACAGATCCTGGCCTGCGCATTGCCTATCTTTCTTAGTATTTTTATTAATCTGTTCCCTCTTCTTTATTCTTCTAACAGTGACACTTCTTATCTTAATTGCTTTATAGTTTTCTCTATTCGATACTTCCATCTATTTCTCCCCTTCCTTTCCCTCACTACCCTGTGATCTTGTGGTAGAACTTTATCAGTTATTAATTTAGCAGCACAGTAATATATCCTGTTTACTTCTGTTATATCGCATGGATCTCTGATGACAGTCCTAATTACTGTGTTCATTTGTTTTATCAGACTTCTGACTTTTTGAATTTTATTCACCTTCTGCAGTCTGTTTCTTTCATTGATCTTAACATGTCTATCTATGTCTATTAAATCAAGTAACTCTTCTCTTATCTCATTTTCTTCTAAACGGAGAGCACATTTTTTGTTTTCCATTTCCTGTGGGCATTCTATAGAAGGTTCTATAGCATCTTCCTGTGGCACATTCTCTTCAATTTCATCCTGTGCCATCCATTGTTCTGCCATATGGGAACTCACTGGCCTATCACTCCTCAACATTGACTACATCAGAGTTTCCACAGTTTCCTGTTCCTTCCCTCGCTGTCCGTCTTCAAGGTGAGCATTTATACTGGTTTCCTGTGGAAGGCTCCAAAATATCTTCATATGGCACCTGACCAATTACTTCCCATTCCACTGGTTTTGCCTTAATTTGGATATCCATTGTGTTATCCTGTTATGGATTTTCTACACTGAATCTTTCACTTCACAGGCACTCCATAACCTCAGTTTCTATTTCTTTAACTTCTCCATTACTAATTTCCTTTTCTACGTCTCCTCTTTGTCTTCTTATTTTTGTACTGTAACGTTTTCCATGTCTGGATTCCTTTGCTTGTATCTCTCTTCATATATCTTTGGTGCGGCTCTTTTTGAACTGGTTAGTTTTGCTTTCTCCTTTGCATAAATATTACACCATATTAAATCCCTTTTTCATTCCCATGTCCATATTTCTTCTTCACGTCTCCTGATCTTCCTGCTTCTCCTTATTTTGAGGACTCACTCCATCATGCTGTGATGTAACCTGTGTTAGACCTTCTACTTCACTTCACAGGTATTCCATAACTTCAAGTTCTATTTTTTTTTAACTTCTGCTTTACTAATCTTCTTTTCTACATTCCCTCTTTGTGATAGTATTTTTTTATTGTGAAATGTTCCATATCTGGATGTCTTTGCCTGTATTTCTCTTTGAATATCTTTGGGGCTGCCTTCTTTATATTGATTAATTTAGCCTTCTCCTTTGCAAAATATTGTACCATATCAAATCTCTCTTTCTTTCCCATGCCCATATTTCTTTTTTTATACTTTGCAAAAACCTCTAGGTTTTGTTGTTTATATTTTCACACTCCCTCAGATGCTTCTTTTTCCAAACAGGTCAAAGTTTCTTGCTTTATATACTGTTTTTCACAAATCTGTTGTATTAATGAATAAAAATGTTTATTTGAAGCTTCTGACAGTTTTTCTTGTGGAAGTATTTTCTTTCCTCTAATTTATCTTTTAATTGTTTTGTATATGTTGTGTCTGGAAATTCTGGGCTTTTTGCATAACAGTAACAATACATATTTTTTTTCTTATCCTCAATAGTCCACTTTATTGTCTTTATGGTTTTTGTGGACTACTACTTCCTTCTACAACAGGGAGGCAATCCTCCCCCTGGGCCTGGCCTGGCCCCATTGTAGGAATGTTTCCATATTCCGAGAATTCTACACTGCCATCTTTTCCATTCCTGGCACCAGTGTGCCTACTACGATTGGGAACTTTTTTTTATCCTGAGTCTTGTGCACCCAGCTATCTTTTTTTTCATTTTTAACCTACTTTTGTCAATAATATAATGAGATATCGTCTTGGTGAAATTTTGTGAAAACAGGGTCCATCTCGTGAAGGTAATCACCAGGACTTGAGGATGAATTCAATTTCAGCAATACTACCCCTTGCTTGCTGACTTATCATCTCTCCATTCTGACACTGTAGTTGCACTGTTAGAGCAACATTTTTATTGTGTAGTATAAGGGTTATGGATCAGGGATAGGGTAGTATTACTGTTAGGGTTAGTGAATTCCCCTGTCCACTTTATTCATGTGTGCCAACTCTAAACATAACCCTAAAATTATGCCTAAACCTAACACTAATGCAACACATTATGTTGCCAAAAACATTTCTCTAACAGTATTACTACCAGGACGACAGTTGATCTCAATTTTGTAGGTGTGGTTTATTGATATGGGGCTTTTTTCAGTGGGAGAAAAGTATTCAGTGTTTTGTGGTTCACTCTTTTGAATCAATCAACATTTTCTGATTCAATTTTTTGTTCTACCATTTTGGATTTTCCCTTTTGAGTTTTCTTCCTTTCATGACTTACCTATACACACACACACACATATATATATATATATATATATATATATATATATATATATATATATATATATATAAACACACACACATATACACACACTAATATTAGCATTTTGAATTAACTGGATCTGACACCTGGAATTATGGTGATATATATGAGAGGAATTATGTATAGCACAACTTTATGTTTAGGCAAGGAATATTAATGTTTAATGCACAATATAACTGCAGGGGAGGTTTCCCTATTCTGACTCAGTTGAAGAAGCTACTAATATGTACTTTTAAAGATGGGGAAGTGAATGAGGTAGCTGTATGTAACACCTAGCATGATATATATTTACTCTTCTTCAGCTGCCAATCATGTGAATCAGGGTCACGTAGATGACTTTACAGGCATAGATTTGCCTTGTGAGATGGGTACATTATGCATACTTAAGTCAGTGTGAGTGCTTCATTTTTTACTGTTCCATATCAATGGTCATTTCAGAGATAACAATGTCTGTAAACAATTTTTCTAAAGGCATTTCTACACTGGTAAACTGTTTAGGTCCATTAGTAGAAGAATTCAAGTACTGAGTACATGAAGAAGTTTGATCAAGGTGAATCTTTACATGACAGAGGAGGATGAGATTTGCATCATGAAATGTAAATGGGCATGCCACAGTTAGGCAATTTGTCATTTAAAGAAACCTGACCGTTCATATGTAGCCCAGTAGAAAAAAAAAACTAGATGACCATGACCGTGCAAAGTGTCTTTTATTTCAATAAATTCAAATCAAAATGAATAGTTAACAAGGTATACATTTCATCTGTGAGTGCAATAATGAGCCACCATACTGTAATATTGAGCATGCATCACCGGTATGTACTTTGTGTGTACCAGTCACCTTTTACAAGGCAAAAGACAGGGCGTTTAGGTACTGACGACATTATAGGATGTTTTTGTCTGAAAACTAAGGTGTGAGGTGAAGAGTTATAGAAGTATTTTGGGGAGAATTAACAAAAATGGGCAAAGAAGGAAGACAAGCCAGTTAAAAAAATATAAAATGAAAATAGCATGGTTAGTTGATAGAACGAGGAGAAGAGATGAAACTGAAGCAATAAACAAAGGAACTGTTGCATAAAACAAATGAATTTATGAGGGAATTACAAGACAGATAGTTGCATTATTCATCTAACTACCATCAAACATTCATCATCTGACTGAGAGAGTAAAGATCACAAAGAATTAATGAATGTTTAAAAGTGTGGATGGGACAACTTATAGTACAGATTCTGTGGTGACAGTATGGCTTCTTTACAATATCATGAACAGTTGTATCAATCACAAAATGAACAGTGTCAATATAAAAGGGAGATATTTTACAAAAACTCACTAGAGAAGAAGCAGCCACAGTGATGAACCCAATTAAATCAAGGGACTGGACATAGTTTTCAGAGGATAAGCTACAGGTAAATTACCAGGCAGTGACGGTATTCAAATAAAGTTTTGGTTGTGTGCCTATAGAGAAAATAACAATGTGTCATTCCTTAAGATATTTAGCAAGGTTTTAGACACCAGGAATATCCCCCTTTCTTGTAAAAAGGCACTGACATCTGTGTTGGCCCATTTCACTGTTAAATCACAACTATTAGTTGTTTACAGTGAAAACTGCAAAGAGGTTGACAAAGTGTATCCCACACTTGACTGAAAACAATTAGTGTAGATTTGCAGGACAGCAGATCTTTGCTAGTATTGTGAAACTGAATAAGAGCAGCAAAGCTACAGGATGAAATGGTAATATTAAGCCTTGATGCAGAAAAGATTTTTACAGGGTAGATTTGCTTTATGTAAAAAAGATGCCTTTACAATTTGCTTTTTCCATGGAATCTGCATATTTAATAAATGCCGTTTAGTGTGATTCTGCGGCTTAAGTTGAAATTCATGCTGGACTGTCTCTGCGTTTTATGTTTTAAAAAAGTTATAAGGCAGGGCTGTCCACTATCACAAGTTTTGCTTACGAATGTCAAGAAGCTTGCTACTGATGAGCTAATATAGTTGGGCCTATATCACTTGATCAAAACACCAATTCAGCGAATACTTACTCATTGACTCCTATTCGGCGAACTACCTTTTTATCCAATGATCAAATCAGTGAATGTTTTCCCAGGGCACTAATTTAGTAGGCCAACATCCTCAGAGATACACACCACAGTATAACAAACCCGCCAAAATAGGTAGCTACACGCCCCCACACCCCCTAATGAGGGGGGGGCTGCTCCTCTTACCCCCCCATTGTATATACTAGCTCTGAGATCTGAGAAAAGGGCAAATTTCCACATACTGTTCAACTAAATCAGTGCCCTGGGAAAAAAAGATTGCTGATTTGTGTGTTTGATAAAAGGACATTTGCTGTATAGGGGTCAACGAATAGTTATTCACTGAACTGGTGTTTCAATCAAGTGATATAGACCCAATATATTTAATGAATCCCCAATAGGATACACATTTTTCAGTTTCAGTTTCAGTTTCAGTTATTGGAGCAATGTGAATTCCTTTGTGAATGTAAGACAAATATGACTAAGACAAGGGCATTTACTATAAATTTTCATCCCTTCCAAACTTTGGAAATAAAGTACAGATATTAAGTTCCTGCTGATTTGGGTAGAACATAGATTAGAGGAATCTAGGTAAGACACACATTACTTAGTCATGGCTGAAAAGAGTCAAAAGACCAGTTCACTTACTTTGCCACCGAATAGCAATAAATCAATAAAATTAAGTTTACCTGCTGGAGATGTGATTAGATTTAAATAGTTTGCAATTACAGGTGTATTTAACCAGGAAACTATAGGCTGCTTGTGTAATAAAAAGGCAGTAATGACTTTGCATGGTATTCGAGCATGACTGGAACCAGATCCTTTGTCAGCTTTACTATTGCTTAAGTGGGCTTGCAAGAGGAGGTAGTTTTAAGGAAATGGAAAAACTAGAACAGGTGTTTTTCTTTCCTTTTTTTTCTTTTTTTTTTCTTTTGAATGGTAAATGTCATGTTCAAACTGGGATGTTTGGCTGCAGGGTCTGTAATAGTTTCACCTGCCAATTTATTGTCAAAGAAATGGGGAAGAGGGACTGACCAGGACAGTCTAAAAGAGGTATTGGATGCTGCACCTCCACAAGTAGTAGCTTTAATCCTAAAATTAAGAGGAAAGAACCCTATAGTAAGAGGATAAGTTAGTAGGGAAATCAGAGTATTAAAGGCTATAGGCAGGGAGGCAATAAATAAAGTAAGACAAGACTGGAGTATCTGTAAATGCACTCATTCAAAAGTGGACTTGTCAGTTATCAAAATATGCCACCAAATACATAAGTTTTATAACCATTGACTTTAATTATCTACAGATATACGTCTATATTCTGTAAAGGCTGAGAAATATACTTTCAATGGCAGTCTCACAATTTGGAAGTGTGATAAAAAGGGACTTGGCACAGGGGAGCATATATTTTGGTCATGCTCATGTTTAACTGGATTTAGTGCTGTTGAGAAAGCTCAGGCCAGGAGTCTTGGTTGTTGAGTTATGACAAAATGTTACTTGTACTAAACCATAATGGGTAAAGTTATTCCTATCGCTACCAGCTAAACAACAATAACATGGAAAGAACAAAGAACGACATAACAGATATAATGGAAGCACTGTATTTTTGAGAAAGTCATATTGCTAAAAGGACTTCATGGGAAAAGTTAAGGTGCCATGTGGTTATTATTGTGACAAATGAAAAAGGAGTAATGTAGAAGCTAATACTATATCTATATCTGTTAACCAGGTAAACTTACTGGGCACAAGTGCCTCTTTTTAGGGTATCAGGATTAAGTGGTTATATGACTCACTTAGAGTTACACATTAGGTACAAAAGTTATAATATGGCATCATGCTGAATTACTCCTATTAGTCTTTGAACTAGATTGTTTCATTCGTTAACTGAATTGAAAAGTTTTGTAATGCAGAGAGCATACATATGTTATATTATGCAACTTAAAGATTATTATAATTCCACTGTTGATGATTAATTCATTAATGTTTGCTGGGCCCATTAACAGTTTCAGTGTTATATTTGTTAATACAAAAAAGGGAAGTACTATAGATTTGACTGTGAGTGTAACTGATATGAAGGGTCTATATCACAATGACGCACTTACAGAAATTCGATCGTTGTAATATCGAACCCTACTGTCTGAAACCCAACAAAACCGAAAGCAGAGAACAGCAATTTTTTTTCCCAGGGAAAAAAAATCGCTTTTCTGTGACAAAAAAAAATGAAGTGGGGGGAGCCTTCCTCCCCCCCCCCAACGTGGGGAGCTGGACCCCCACCCCCCCCTACTTAAATATATCAACTCTGAGATCGCGTCACAGTGGAGGAAATAGCAAAGCCCCGAAAATGGCCCACAGATTTTTTTCCCCTGGGAAAAAAGTCGATGTGCCGTGGCTTCACTATTTTCCACTTTTGGACTTTAGGGTTCGATATTACAACATTCAAACTTGTTTTAGTTCGATGTTGTAATATAGACCCAATAAGAACAGAATCTATAGTTTATTGTTCAGTTAGGTACTGAGATGAGGTAAATGGGTCAATGTCATACCGAGTTTAACTGCATTATGATGGAAATCGAAGACATATTTTGGACAGTATGTAAAATATAATGTGAGTATGTTTTGTGAAATTATTAGTATTTGCAATAAAGAATTTCTACGTCATTCAGTGATAAGGGGGAGAATAATAATGCAAAACTACTGTGCTAGTTAAGTATTGGAGCTAAGGATTCAGAGAGTTTGGCACTCACTGTGTGAGCATGCTAAAGACCATGTATGCAAGGAAATTGTTAGAAAATCAGAAATTTTGTAACATTTTGTGCAAGTCTGGTACACACTCTTAAGCCTAAATGTGCCAACATATGTTGTGGTATATTCATGACTGTTACATTTCCTTAAACCTACTTTCATCTTTTAGCCCTATCTATTCTACTTCTCCTCCTATGCAACCATACTGGACCACCACTTGCACCATCTTAATTAGAGTTGATATTCACAGTGTAACTACTTTTACAAATAACATATTTTGTTCTGTGGTTTTGTGTCATGTGGAATCATGTACAAGCACACATCTACAAACCACACATATAACATTGTAGCACAGCAGCGGCATCAAAACTGCTGCAAGCCACCCCTGAGATGTACTGGCAACAGTACAGGCCAAGACAGTCCAATAAGATGGCATGACTCTGGACTTCTGCGACATTGGTTACACAATCATAAGTTCAAATAAAATGTGACTGAGCAGTATTTCAGAGGAGTGGATAAAGAAAAGAATGCAGTTTGGTAACTTTTTGAAATGCACTGCATATTCTAGCAAAACAGTGCTGGTAGTAATGTTCCACATTGCATAAAAAAGAAGTTATGTACCTACCATAACGTTACATGTTTGTTGTCCTTCATCTGGCCTTCCTTCTTGCTGGTTCAGTTTGGAGCCGATCCTTGGCTCCGACTCGGCCAATTTACTATAGCTCGAGAGCTTTTACTGACACGAGGCTAACCCCTATCCCAACTTGCCTAGCAGTAGCTACCCAGGCCTCATTTGTAATAGCCCACACTACGCATACATAGTAAAAAACTATTTTTTTATTAATCTCCTAAGCATTTAAGATAGGAAGGAAGATGAACAAAACAAGGCATGATTAACTAACCTGGTATGTCAGCAGGAAACTCAGCCAGTGTAACCAACAAAGGAACTCCTCTCGATCCTCCAGGAAGGGGGAAGGATGGGGGATACAAGAAGGAAGGCGAGATGAAGGACAACAAATATGGAACGTTATGGTAGGTACATAACTTCTTTATGTTATGTTGTCCCATCTCGCCTTCATTCTTGCTGGTTGGTACTGCATCCCCAGCACCAGGTTCTTGGCTGGCTCACTGGAACAAACTCTTCAGGACCATGGAGCCAAAGGATACCCAATTCCGGGAGACCACATCAACTTTGTAATGAGTGATAAAGGTATGAGGATTTGCCTATGTTTCTACTGCACAGATTGAATCTACAGGCAATTTAGCTTAGAAAGCAATAGAGGTGGCTAAGGCCCTGGTTGAATGTCCTCTGGCCCTTTCTGGGAGTGTCGTTTTAAGCAAATCATATGAATTACTGCTTGTGTTCGACAACCATTTCGATAAGGTCACTTTTGAAACTGGAAAACCTTGTTTATTGTCAGCAAAGGATACAAACAATTGGTTTGATTTTCTAAGTCTTTGGTCCTGTGTAAATAAAAACATAATTGTCTATGAACATCCAATTGGTGGAGTCTATACTCTGCCTTGTTGCCATAATTGCGGAAGAATACAGGAAGCTCAACTTGACTGATTTAAGTTATACTCTGAACACATCTTTGGCAAGAAGGAAGGATGGGTCCTAAGAGAAACTCTGTCTTTGTGAAAAATGAGATACGGTGGGCGAATAGACAAATCATGTAATTCAGAAACCCATCTAGCTGAGGTTATAGCAACCAAGAAAAGGGTTTTCCAAGATAGAAATTTCAGGGGACAAGATGCTGCTGGTTCAAATAGAAGCTAAAACCAAGTTTAGGTCCCATGGGGGGGGGGGGTTCTCTTACCTGGAGCCGTAAAAGAGATGTACCTCATAAGAATGCTCTGCACAGCTTAAGGGACATGATGTTAGAACCCAAGTCTTCTACATGAAAATTGGAGATGGCAGCTAGATGGATCCTAATAGTAGCTGCAGCTGCCCCTCTTTCGAAGGTCAAGAATCTTGTGAACAGGAGCAGTGAAGGGATCACTGTCATTACTCTTCGCCCAATAAGAGAACCTCTTCCATTTGCTAGTGTAAATCCTCCCGGTAGTGGGCTTGTGAGAGGAGACTAGGATGTGTTGTACAGCAGGGGAATGTTGGGGAGCCTGGCTAAGACTGGAAGTGGAGGAGCCAAGCAGTCAGCTTCAGAGTTTGTAGGGAAAGATGAAGCCCGCCTGACTGATCCATCAGGAGGGCCGGAACTGGGTCCAGTATCCAAGGCTTCAATTGAAGATGATGGCGAAGAAACAGGAACCACATCTGACGAGGCCAGTAAGGAGCAATGAGGATGAATTTGCAACCCAGTAACTTTGCTTTTTGAAGTACCTTTGGAATTAGAGGGAAAGGTGGAAAGGCATAGAGTATTCCGGGAGGCCAATCGTGAACAAGTGCATCCCTGGGTGACTGTCCCGGAGGGGGGACTAGGGCGAAGTAGCTGCTACATTTGTTGTTGAGGGGAGTGGTGAAAAGATCGCAGCATGGCTGGCCCCATTTGCGAAAAATCAAGTCCCCAACTTCTTGCTTCAGGGACCACTCGGGAGGCATGAGGATAGCCCTGCTGAGCCTGTCCACTATCACGTTGGATTTTCCAAGAATACGCGTCACAGTCAGAAAACATTGGGAAGATATTGCCCATTGCCATACTTGAAGCGCTTCCTAATACAAGGAGTAAGATCTGGTTCTGCCCTGCTTGTTGATGTACCATACCACTGACATATCGTCTGTCTGAATTGCAATGGTCCCGGTAGGTAGAGAGTCTTGAAGTGCTTGCAACACCAGAAGTACCACTTTCATCTCTAGAACATTGATGTGCAAATGATACTCATGAGGTTGCCACGTTCCTTGGACAGTCTGTCCCAGATAATGCCCCCCTATTCTATCTGGGAGGCATCCGTGGTCACTGTGGCTACAGAATGGAGGTCTAGAAAGGGTCTGCCAAAAGCCACCTGGGGGGGAGACAAGTCACCATACTAAGTCCTTTTTGGAAGTTTCCATGATCAAGATCTTGTGTGACATTGGTAAATCCTGGAAAGACCACTGAGCGAAAAGAAGCCACTGCAGAACCCGCATGTGGAAGTGTGCCAAAGGAGCTAGTGTAGTTGCAGTAGCCATTGAGCCCAAGACTTGTAAAACTTCTCTTGCCTGAACACTCGTCTTTTTTATGAGAAATGAAACTTGCTGATGAATGGTTTACACCCTGTCGTGAGACAGTTTTGCTATCATGCATCTTGTATCTAAGTTTGCCCCTATAAATGTAACAGACTGACAAGGCAACAAGGCAGACTTTGCATAGTTTATGGTGATGCCTAAGTGGGACTAAGTTTGGACTGTGTAGTCCTGTGCTTTGATCAGTTAATGCTCAGTGGTAGCAGTGAGGAGCCAGTCGTCTAGATATGGAAACAACTGTAATCCAAGATGCCTCAGGTGAGCCGTGACCACTGCCATACACTTGGTAAACACCCTGGGGGCTGTGGTGAGACCAAAGGGCATGGCTCTGAACTGATAATGACTGGCTCCCAGACAGAAGCGTAGGAATCTCCTGGATTGCCTGTCTATTTTTATTTGGTAGTATGCATCCTGCAGATCTATGGAATACATCCAATTATCCTGACCCAAGAAGGGAAGAATGGACTGCAGTGTTACCATCCAGAACTTCATCTTTATGACTGACTGGTTTAGCTTGCTGAAATCCAAAATGGATCTCCAGTCCCCCTGTCTTTTTTGGAACTAAAACGAACCTTGAGTAAGTTCCAGATCTGATTTGGTCTGCAGGGACTTCTTTGATGGCTCTTTTTTCTAGCAATCTTTGAACCTCTAGGATTGCATGATCCCGCAAATTGGGTGGAACTTCTGGGATAGAACATTTTTCTTTTGAGGGGGGTAACTGAACAAAAGGAATTTTGCAACCCCTGGATATTATCAACAGTACCCATGTTTCTCTTGTGATAGTTTGCCAGGCTGCTGGGTACGGTGATAGTTTGCCCACAACTGCCTCCAGTGGTGGACAGTCAGGCCTCCCTTTAGGAGTGCTGGAAGGGCTTAGCAGAGAATATATCTCTGTCACCCTGCTGTTGCAGACCCCCTCTGCCACGAGGGTGGCATCTTCTGTTGTTGTTTCCCCCTCTGTCCCTGGGGGAGAAATCTCCATGTGTATCAGGCAAAGTTCCCTGGGATTTTCAGAACCATATTTTTCACTCTTCTGACCTTTAGGATAGGGTCTAGATGGAGTGTAAAAATGGACTCCTATGGCAGAGAGAGTCTTGCTGTCCTGTTCACACCTGGTAAGAGTCTCTTTTACCTGAGGCCCAAACAAGGACGAGCCATCAAAGGGGGTGTTGGTAAATAAAGTCTTAAAAGGTTCCGCAAACTGACAAAGGTGCATCCAAGACTGCCTCCGCAAAGCTACTCCAGCACCTGCTGCCCTACTCGCTCCATCTGCCACATAAGAAATGAGCCTCATGGAGGAGTTAACCACGGAGTTCAAGGTTGCAAGCTGGGAAGTTGCCCTGTTTGCAACTCCCTCAGCTGTAGGGTCTTGCAGGGTATCTCCTAACTCTTTCAGGAGATTTCTCTGAAGTCATGTGATGTGAGACAAGTGATTCAGTGACCTGAGAGTAAATGTTGTTGAAGAAAACATACGCTTCCCATACCTGTCCGTCGTACGAGACTCCTTGTTCGGTGGATGGACAGATGAAGTTTCCGCAAGTTCCTTCTTGGTGGCTGCTGCCACCACCATGGCATCAACAGGGACCCCTTTAGAAAGGAAAGACATCCTTGGGAGCAGTAATAAATTTATTCGGTCTCCTCGGAACTGGTTCCATGGTCTCTGGAGCGCTCCACGCCTTTTGACTCATTACAGACAAAAGTGGGGCAAAAGGCGGAGACACCCAAAAGGTGGAGGGTTGGGAACCAAATGCATCCAGGTAGACAGACTCATCCTCAGAAGGGGCTAGGGACTTCCAGCCACCCCTCTGTCTAAGGATTTTCAAGATGTCTGAAAAGGAGACATCCTCAGAGAAGGACCATGGGGACCCTTCCGATTCATCCAAGTCTGTATCTGAAGTGATAGACTCAGGGGAGTCTAGATGCTTCCTCATACATTTCTTCTTCCAAGGGACCTCCTCTGAATGTTTGGGGGAGGCTTCGGTAGAGGTGGGGTCACCCAATGGGGCATCCTGTGGCACAGGTTCCCTACGTTTGGAGGCAGGAGGAGGATCAAAGGCAGGCACAGGCACAGGCACCGAGGGAGAAGGAGCCATGGAGCCAAGGGTGGACCTGTCTCAGGAGACAGCAAGCTCCTCATCACCTTGAAGGTGCCATGGTCCTGAGTCGAAGCAGCCACCAGCTCCAAAGAGCCCAGAGATCTCCTGGGAACTGGGAACGACTGCTCTGAGGTGGATGTGGGAGCCGAGCTCACCTGCTCCAAAGCTCCGAGAGAGAGAGCAGAGTCAGAGAAGGGTCCGATGCCACTTCCCTCATCAGAGCCAGCAAGATGGCTTTAGCACCCAGATCCCTCTATGGACTGAGACATCGAGGAGATTGGAGTGGCTGTTGGAACCAATAAGAGAAAAGTAACCAGAGCCGACGGTTCCACCACCACGACCTCCATGCACTCCGGCTCCGAGCTCAAGAGAGTCGGAGGAGGAACCGATGGAAAAACTTGATGGGCCGAAGGAGCCAATTCCTTATGGGCGGGCTCGATAGTATATTAGCAAGTGTCTGTGACTTGAGGAGCCTGTTGACCACTCTCCACATCATGATCCAAAATCCTGGAGGACCGAGAGGAGTGCGAAGAGGACTGGTGACTGCCCGCTCCAAGTTGCAGCAGAGAAGATTGTAGAGCAGAGTGTACCAGCTCCAAAGAAGGAGACCTTGTTCTCTTTTGGGTCCAGACTGGCTCCGAGGACACATGGAGCCACCGAAGACTTAGCTTTGTTGGAGCCAATGCTGGGAGCCGACAGAGCCGAAGGTTTGTCAATGGATTTTGTCTGTTCCGAACTCAGAACTGATGGCTTAGTGTGTTTTTCAGACACTTTAGCTGGCTGAGGACCCTGAGATGAAGAATTTTGAGGGTTCTTGAGAAGGCCACGCAATATTAATTTAGTTTTTCTCTCCTGCAGGACTCTGAAACTGAAGGCATGACAGATCGAGCAAAAGTCCTGAAGGTGAACAGCCCCTAAACAATATACACAAATCATGTGCCTGTCTGTAAGGGACATTTTTTGGCAACACGAGTTGCATTTTTTGAACCCAGAGGGTTTCAACTCTTTGGACATAGTGTAAAATCATTCTACAGCACTAGAGAAAAACTAAGCTATAAGCTAACAGCACACAACAACTAACTGCTACAAGGCTGTAACGGCTAGCCCAAACAACAATAAAAGAAAAACTTTTTTTTTGAAGGGGAGAAGAAAAAAAAGGGGGCGAGCCTCTAACTTAAACTGTGACTCCCCCAATAGGACAGCCTCT
Source organism: Protopterus annectens (assembly GCF_019279795.1). Classification (NCBI taxonomy): domain Eukaryota; kingdom Metazoa; phylum Chordata; order Ceratodontiformes; family Protopteridae; genus Protopterus; species Protopterus annectens. Next base: position 1,782,724,230 of record NC_056733.1, on the reverse strand, counting down.
AACTTAAATGGCTATCCCAGAAAGGGAGGGGAGAAGAAGAAACCTCTAATTTAAATGGGCTCGAAGGGGAAAAGCAAGGCCTGAGGAGAAAATGATGGCCAAAAAACACCCACAACAAGAAGATGAAGGTGTCATTAGACTAACAGAGGATAGTATATGCTCTAACGAGTTAATATTACCACAAAACCGTGAAAAGGATAACAATAAAGTGAAACAATCGCAAAGTACTTAGCCTGAACCAGTAGTAGCAATCTCGATGCTGCAAGCGGCAAATGAGATCTGGGTAGCTACCACTAGGCATGTTGGGATAGGGGTTAGCCTCGAGCCAGTAAAAGCTCTCGAGCTACAGTAAATCAGCTGAGTTGGAGTAGATCCAACCCGCAAGAATGAAGGCGAGATGGGACAACATAACATCATCATGCTGCCACACAGCAATGCATGCTCGGCAGCAGATTACCATGTAAGCTGAAGGAAAGTACATGAGCTACTATGGAGTGACACTGCAGTCTTTGGCTACATCCTACTATCACCACGTGTGGTTTGCATGGCTCTGAGCAAGTCATTTCCAGATAGTGCTTTGTTATCACTGCTGACAATACTATTATGCATCATTGTCCTCATCCATTACCTACCCAAGCTGTTCTTTGTTATTTATAGCACAGTTTCACAACATGCAATGCTATATAATTATTAAAGGACTATCACTGTCTCTACAGAATTAGCAGTACCTAATTTTTCTGCTCTAACATGGCCTAATGGATCTGACCATAATGATATGATTTTAAGTCTTCTACTTCTTACAGTGGCATGATTTGGTTTAAGTCTTCTTCTCTCAATGTACTCTCTAACCACAAAAGATAATAACAAACTTATCTTCTCTTTCTCATTCAGACTGTATTATTCATTCATTTACAATGATAATACTGAGAATTACTGCTTACTTTCAGAATCTCTGGGGAAAAATGTCATCACCTTCTCACTTCCAGAGACATACTATAGTTTGTGTTGTGCCATTTTCTAAACGTACTGCAATGTACAGTTTCTCATAGCTTCAGACGTCTATAGTAAGTTTAACAATACAGCCCCTTTAGTGATAAAAATAAACTAGCTCCTTCTGGATAAGTGATAATTACATTAATGTTAGGCAAGAATTTATGGTTACCTAACCACTCATCAAGGGTTGCTTTCAAGGTTTCCAGAGAGATATTCTGCTTGATTTGTAGACAATCTTTATTCCAAAGGGAGTCTTCTCCAAAGGTAAGATATACCTTGGGCAAGAAATCTATCATGACAGCAAGAACTGCTGATCTTATGTTAGAAGTGTATGTCCTTTGAGCAGAGAGTAGTTCAGCTGTTTGATTTGTGAAGGTGAAATGAGATGGAACACAAGGGGCCTTTCATAAATTGAAATGCTACACAAAGAAAGCATTTTAGAAGCCTGTAAGAGACTGAAGAGAGGGATAGAAATTTTAGTTTGCTAGTGCAGCTTCTGAAGCTTAAAGGAGATATTTTTCAGCTAAGAATCTCTGTGATTTTAAATTTAACAGTGTCGGCTCCAATAAAGGCTGTCCCTCCTGCTGTTCGCCTTTTCAGAAGAAAAAGTAGATTCAAAAGCACTTCTACGAATGAACGCACGTTGAAACTCACATAAAAATGATTTATTAAACAAAAAACACAATGTGAATTGTTAGAACATCTAGATTAAGCGCTTTCATCTTCCCTCAGGAGACTTCATCAGAATCAACCACAAAAAAGCTTTACCCATTTTAAATACTCAACAAACATATTTCATTGGTCATCCAATTAAGTAATTTTGTATTGACTGTTAACCTTTAAAGTGCATAGTGCTTAAACAATACTTCCATTCATAGTACATAAAAGGTGCACAATTCATAATGAAACTTAATAAAACTTCATAATAAAACCTTCAATAAAAAACATCATACTAGACAATGTGTAAAAATGAATGTGATAAAAAGTACATGAAAAAATAAATGTATAGTAAAGAAAAGTTTAAGAGAAAGGGGCCTTATCAAAGGAAACTATGCTAAACTTCTTACCGTTTGGGGTATACTCCTGGTTAATGCACCAGATGTATGTCTAATGTAGGTCTTAATGATGAATTTGGGTATCATTTGGTAAGTTGACATTAGCACCCAATTTACAATCATCTGCACAATTGCTTGGACATAGCCATTAGTTTCCCAGTTTTACCAATAAGAAGCAAATGCCAAACAGATTGAGACCCAAAATTAAACCCTAAGGGACACTGCCAGTAACTTTTCTTTGGCTAGAAACTCCCTACCTGGACTATGTGAGTTCTGTGCGTCTGTAACTCAGTAACCAACCAGTATACAACATAAGTGTTAATGTTGAAAACAGAGAGGCTGCTTATGATGCCTGCATGGCAAATGGTATCAAACTTTGCGGTGCTCCTGAGAATTAGAGGGATATAACCCTGACTGTAACCCTCCTGACCCAAGTTTGATTAGCAGCTTGGGCAAGTGACAGAGTAGTGGGAGGAGATGGGCATTACCATTCTAAGGAAGGGTGATCTCGACTGTTTCCCACACAATTCCTGGTGGAGGCCAGGGATGTGTAAAGAAGACAGAGTAGTACTAAAAGGGTGTAGGGTGGGGGCACTGACTGAGCTGCTACAGAGATGGGGTGATATGGCAGAATGTCACCATTGTGTGCCCACTCCCCAAACCAAACCAAGGAAACTACAGGGGAATGAGGTAGGGCATAAATAAAAAAAAAATTCCCAAGTAGATTTTGAGATGGCCAGACCCGCAAGATATCCTTAGGTGCTACTCCAGCCCCAGCCCTTACAGAAAAAGTTCAGGAGTCTGGAAAAAGTAGGAAGGCCTGGCAATAGATGTGCGACACTGGGGCAGGGGTGCCACAAGAAAAAGCAAGGTAAGTAAAAAGTGCAGTCAAACATTTTAGCAAGGTTGATGTAGACAGTATAGATAGTCTGACCTAGGTTGAGCAGACATGACCTGGGCTTAACAAATCCAGACTGACTGTGGGTCAACATTCTGATGATCACCGGTGTTACTTTGAGTTAGTTCAGAGATATAATCTTCAATAATTTTAGAAATAGTGCTAGTGAGAATCACAGGCCTATAGTTACCAAGGTCTGTTGTGGGGCTGCCCTTATGGAAGGGAGCAGTTGTGTTGTTCTAAAAGTTTCATAGGCTCATAGGTGTGTACTAGGCTAATGGCCCTAGAGCCTTTACAAGCCTAGCCCATAGGATTACCCTGGCATCGTGCCACCCAACCTTAGTTCCCACTGCCTCTGTTGAGTAAAGCCACTGGACTGATCCCTGGGGTGAATTTTCTATTTCCCATCCACTCATCAAGATTTCTCTTGAAGAGGACCAGTGATGTGCTCTACTTGACATGTATGGGAAGTTTACTCCATATCATGGGCAGTCTCTGGGTTATGAACCTGTCCCTCCAGCATGTTCTGTTGATGTGGTAATGAGGCTGAGGTCTCTGCAGCATGTGGTGCAGAGGGATTGGGATTTCTTTAAATGTAGGATTTCTAACAGAGCTGTGTCAGAAATGGCTTTGTATGTCAAGCAGATATTGCCTCTAAGTACTGGATATGACACAAGAATAGCTGGAGTTTTTTGAGTCTGTCCATGTAAGATAAATGTTTAAGGCCTAGGATCCTCTTTGTGAGGTGCTTTTGCGGCTTCTCCAGTTGTTGCAGGTGTTTAATGAGGTACATGCCAAATGGGGCATTGTACTCAATGACTGGCCTAATGAGGGAAGAGTACAGTGAGACAATGACCTCTTTCTTCTTGGATGAAAAACCCTTAGTAATGAGATGTGCCGCATAGAAGGACTTTCTGACCACAGTGACAATGTGGTGCCCAGGGGTGCTTTCTGCTGCCATGAACCAGGTCTCTGTTATGGCACAAATGTCGATGTTCTCCATTTTAAGGAGTGCTTTGAGTGAGTGCATTTTTGAGATTTAGACTTCTAGCGTTGAGCAGCATGACCCTCAGATTGCATTTGTTTGTAGCTGTTACAGTGGTAATTTGGTCTTTGGAACACTGCCTAAAAAAGGCACTATAGGGGTGGCAAGAGCCTTGGCCAGTATCCGGAAGCCCAGGGGTGACAGATGCAGGACATCTCTAGTAAAGCATCGAGGTCTGTCAATCGTGTCATCCCAGGCAGGCAGAAACTGGATCCCCTTAGAATGACACCAGAAACGTAGACAATTGTTGAAATCAATCATTTTCTGCTGGTACTGTGGTATCTTTCTGGGTGATGGTAAGATGCTGCTCAGGGCTAGGGTCATACCTGCCTGGGCTACATAACCCAAGAGCTCGTCCATGTCCCTTTTCATGTAGTCCAGGGAGGTATGTCTCAGGTCATTCATACTCACATGTACAATGACAGAGTTATATTTGTACCTGCTGTTGAGGGACCTGAGTGCGTGCGTTATGTGGTGGGTATTGGCACCTGACAGGCAGCTGACTGTTACATTCTCCTTATTCAACCTAGTGAGTGGGACATCAGTGTGCCTCACTATCGAGTCACCTATCACTAGTGTGTTGGGCATGCTGTTTTGCCTTCGGTGCTTTGGTTGAACAGCATACTGTTTAGGAGAGTATTATGTCCCGTGATTAGTGTTGTGTTGTGGTGGTCGAGTGTGTTTCTACCTTGGAGGGCTCTGCTGTTTGGGTAGATTTTTATTGAGAGCCTCCATGAAAGTGAGTGTGTGGTTTGTGTTTTTATGTGAAGGCAGTACTGGTGTGTGTTCTGGAGGGCTATGTGTTCCACATGGTGTGGTGCAAGTGTTGACCTTCTCTTGACCAGCTATTCCGGTCTTTGCTGGAGAGTGTGTAACTTCCATTTTGGAAATATAAGTGCATATCTCGCAAGTCTGAGTGTTGGGAGGTAAGAGGAGAGGGTTTTCAGTGTACATGAGGCAGTTGCTACATTGCCTCAGGATGCCCACGTTCACCAGGTTAATAGGAGAAAGCATAGGGAACTGACCTTTAGACATGCTTGGAGGGGTGGGCATTAATAATAAGTACTAGAGCTGTTTCCTTGCAGAACATTTAGTGCAGGTAGCACTTTTGTGTGCTACAATAATTGCTACAAGAAGTCTGGTAAAATGCTAAACTAATAAGCTGGTAAAAGTGCAGGAAAGGAGAGAACTAGCAGATCTAAAGGAAAAACTGAGACCAGACTTTGGCACCGCTCAGAAGCTTACAAAGACTCCTGGATACAGCAATTCTGTATCTGGACTAGCCTAGTTACAGGAAAAGTGGGAAACAAGCACAAATGTGGGCTTTTAAACCAGAAAGTTGAAAGAGATGGAAAAACTACCCAAATGGCCAATAAACTACAATTTCTGGGCCAGAAACCACTACTCTTGTGGTAGATAGGCTACCTAGTGCTTACCACTCCCACTGATAAGCTAGAAGGCTTCCCTAGAACACAAAAAGGCTTGGGGGGCTCAGAAGCTTACATACAGTCCTGGATACAGCAAATCTTTTTCTGTACTAGACAAGTTACAGGAAAGGTGGGAAAAGCGCAAATGCAGGCTTTTAAAACAGAAAGTTGAAAGAGATGGAAAAACTGCCCAAACGGCCAATAAACTACAATTTCTGGGCCAGAAACCACTCCTCTTGTGGTAGATAGGCTACCTAGTGCTTACCACTCCCACTGATACACAAGAAGGCTTCCCTCCAACACAGAAAGGCTTGGGGGGGGGGGGGCTGAGAAGCTTACAAACAGTCCTGGATACAGGTACACAGTTTGTGAAGAAACTAAGGTTAACCAAACTTAGGAGAGGAAGGTCTATGTGGTAATGCAAGCTTGCAGACGAAAGGCATGAAATATTGTTAGGGCCCTTTCAAGTAGCATTTTTAGCTTTGTAAAGATCAGAAACCACTCGATCAAGGATAATAGGTTGTACAACTGGTGGGTGAAGTGTGGAGGACATGGGGTATTCAGGTTAAATTTATCAACTAGGAATCTAGCAGTACTTTCTGGTTTGGAGGAGGCTATGTCATTGGAGATAAGTCTGGAGCAGAAATGGGCATCACTGTTTATTCCTTTTGTCTCTATTGTCTAAAAGTTCACTGACATCCTTGCAGTTCCACTATTAGTCTTTGACTCTGTTTTGTGTTTGTTTTTTTTTTTTTTTTTTGTATTTGTGTGAGATGTCAAAAATCTTAAAAATGTAATTGTTGGTATGCAAGTACCTATATATGATTACATGACATATTTTGCTGTATTTTTGCACTTGTGAATCATGTAGGGACCTATAAATTTTAATCTGCATTTCTGGTCAGTCATTGACTCTCATAAAACATACAGCACGATACCCTACATATGTATCTGCTTTCTGAATGCCTCATATATGCCAGTAATACACTGAAGTAACTAACTCAGACCCCGTTTAATTAATTTACTCACACTATATAACAATAGCGTGTAAGTCCTTTTTGAATTCCATCTCTTACACTTAGCAGTTTAGAAATCCCCCTTATAGGCACACTTCTATCTGGCCATCTTATAGTTTTATGCCCAGCATGGCTTTCTGTCTTTCAGCTACTTTATGTCTAACAAAGTATGATTATGTTCAGAAGATCTACTCTTCTGTATCTCAGCCATCTTGGTTGACCTACAACTAAACAAAGTCTCTAATTGAAAGCAGCAATTAAATAACAGATTTATCAAAGTCTAGCATTACACATCATCCAGTCTGAATGCCTGAGCTTCCATTTCTTCTTATGGTGCCCTTCCTGGTAAAATCAGTTACACTATTACAAATGTATAGTACCTAACTTTTCTCAAACTTCACTATAAATGATTCCCAAAACTGGTGAAGCAGTGTGAAAGTTAACCTGTCGCATTCAGTACAGTGAGCTCCAACAAGCAGTCAATGATTAAAATTAATGTTTTTGTTTTTTCTTTATTTTTATTTTAATCCTAGACAGATAAAAACTGCAGAGCTGGAACCAACATAACACATAGATGCCATCTGCTATATCTATAAAATGTCAGGATTTACTTCCACTAGAACTTATAAAAAATGGAACCACCTTCTGTTGAGTTCCAGAACAGTCCATGGGTGATTCATTTTACTTCTTACAAAATGTGAACAAGCTGCCTCTTATAATGCAAGAAAATTACATCCACCTGATCTTTTATAATGGTTTCATCCCATGCCAACCAGCCACTGCTCACAATATTTAAGTCTTCAAAGGGTAAGAGCAAACCACATACTTTTACTTAGGAAGAAAAAAGTAAATACTTGGAAAGGAAATAAGATCTCAAGAACAAAGTGCAACTTTATACCTTTTTTTCATGTCAGATTCAGTAATTTAAATCAATAAAACACCTTTTTACCCTCAATAAATTTTGGCAGTTCCAATTTCCCATCAAAATGCAGGTTTGGATTTTTTAGCCAGATCTTATAAAACTCTCTTTAAATGACCCTCTTGAAGCAAGATTCCCAGAAAAAGAAGAAGCCCTTGAACAGCAACATTTTGTGTGCATTCTTTTATTTTATTTCATTCAGATTAGCATTTGTCTTAATGCTGAACAGTTTACAATTCATTTTCCTACCTCTGGGAAAAACTAGATGAAATCACAAAGTTGTAGTCTGAGGTCTGTGTGTTTATTCATCTGTTTGGTTGCATGTATTCACATACATGCCTATATATGTGTGTATGTAAATATCTATCTATATGTATAACTATAAATAACTATAAATATATATATATAAATATATATATATATATATAGGTTTACCTTTGAAATGTCACATGTCAGTTACAAGAACTGGAATGGAGAAAGGCAATATCCCGAGTTGTCGTAATACTGATTTTCAAAATGCCAAATCCATAAGAGTGAATGCTAGTGTGCATTCACTCTTGTGGATTTGTTATTTTGAACAGAGATCACACTATAATGGGGATCGGGAAATTTACCATTTCCTTCACTGTAGTGCAATCTTGGAGTTTATATGTAAGTAGCGGGGGGGCGCAGTGCAGGGGGGCTTGCCCCCCTGCAAAGCGTCCATAGCACAGAACTGTTAGTGTAGGTATTTTTGGTAAAGTTAACATTCCTGAGTTATTGACTTTCCTTAATTCTTACTTTCGGTTATGTGAATCATGGTCAATGTGTTTTACATTTATGCATGTATGTGTGTCTCTCTCTCTCTCTCACTCTCTATCTCTCTTTCTCTCTCTCTCTCTATATATATATATATATATATATATATATATATATATATATATATATATATATATACATATAATACACACACACACACACACACACACACACACACACACACACACACACACACGTGTATATAGACAGATATGATGAATTACTCAACAGTACACAAGAACTAAGAAAATAAATATTAATGCTATTCAAGTATCAATGGAAGTTTTGTTTAACAATTTAATACAATAGTTTGATTAAACAACTATAAAATATAGAAACAAAAAAAAATGATAAATAAGTGATCCAATCATAATAGTGTTTGAAAACAGTGCTATTAAATAGACTAGAGCCCAAGTAATATATATACACAAGTCCAGGTGGCATAAATCATACATCATGTTCAAAACAATATACGTAGATAATTACATAAAAAGAACTGATTTCAAATTTTGTGCACGCATGTCTTGAATTTTACATTTTACATACAATAATAAGAAATATTTTTATAACAATCAATTTAACACTAGGAGTACTTTGTGTAAAACATTTGTGTTTGTCTATGTACTCTCCAGTTGCCGTTCTTTGCTGATGTGCTCTTTTGTATTCATTCAATTTATTTTATTTTATTTTACATTTGTTGACCGGGCTAGTCTAACTGGATACATGTCCATTTTCAGTAGAGGCCCGGGGAGAAAAGCTCCAAGCATCTGAAGAGAGTAAACAATACAATATATAGTAATAGTCAAGTGGATTACAGTAACTACATAGTACATTAGCTAGATAGGTCAAAAAAATGTTTACAGAGTAAGTTAGTAGCTTTAAGCTAAGATTAAATACAGTGAACCAAAAACATGAATTTTTTCTTTTTTTTTTTTTTTTTTTAGTACTACAGATAGGTGAGATAAAACAGAAGAGTAGAAAAGTATAGAGAGAGCAGGAGGTGAAAGAGATATCAGTCTGGGTGGGAGCAGGGACAGATAGAGTTGTAAGATATTCTTTCAGATGCTTTTTAAACAGAATAGTGGAAGCAATGTATTATTGTTAGACTGACAGCGTCAGCGTCTGTCGACATTGGCTTCTCCTTCAACACACCTGACTAGTTCAGCTGCCAGTGCTGGAATCTGTAATTGCTGTCTTCCATGGGAACCACGTGTGCAGTTTCCACGTATTCACTGGCAGTGATAGTGCTGTGTTTGTTTTGTTCTCTTTGCTCCATATTTTTATTAATGTGGAGTTATTACATGTACATTTTCAGGGCTTGCACCCCACATTATGCATGCATGTGGGATTCCTCCCGTGCATGAAATACTTATTTTACTTTATTTTTTTTAAATGGGTTGAGTTCCAAATGAGCTGAACTTGATGGGCTGAATTTCGGTGAGCGAAAGGTGACATCAGCCAAGTGAAGTGAATCCTAACGGTTTTTGGTATTAGGATTACATTCCATTGCTGTGATACTGTTCCATAATAGTTTTGTATGAGAAATATACAATTCTTTCTGCTAGCAACAAAACACTTCATCACTGTTCATTAATGCATTCTTAGAACTGACTCGTTCAGCTCTAAAAGACCTCCTTTTTTTCTTTTTATAACTGAAGCAGCTTTTCCAAAATGTGATCCTGCAGTATGGAAGACTTTTCCAAATGACATAAAAATAGCACTCCTCTCTCTACTTAGAAACTAGTCAATGTAAATGCTATTACCTGAGCATGATCTCGCTCCCTACCTGTGTTTTTCCCTTTATTTTTTTCATATATCATTACAAAATAAATACTCTACTCTACAAACACCTTTCACACCCTTTACTTTACACTAGCTATCCTTTCTTACAACTGAAGTTTTATTCTCCTATCGCTCCTCAATTCCGAAATTAATTTAATCCAGCAATGTTTTAGTATACCCTGACTTTATTATGTACACATTGTACAATGTTATGTATTCTTTGATTATATGTAAACACCATACAAATATTATTTTAAATGCTTATAATAAATATAATCTACAATGTAATTATTTATCCACATCAATGATTTATGTACTATGCCACTGGCTCAGGTCCCGGCTGAAAAGTATCCTCAGAACACTTGTCTGGTTAATAAAAGGTTAATTACTTATTCTGCATTTGTTAACTGCCATAGTGAGCAGGTCTAAGAATCCTGTTTAGTTAAAACCCCCAAATTGCCAACAGAAAGGACAAACCCAGAGCAGAGGGAGGTTTTCCACAGTTTATTGCACTAATTCAGCAAACCAGTGCAATAAACTGTGGAAAAACTCCCCTATGGTATGGGTTTGTGCTTTCTGTTGGCAATTTTTGGTGCAAGTTATTTTTTGTGGTTACCTGGTTAGTTAAAACCCAAGCAAAAATCAAAGACATTAAAAAAATAATAGTGAGACATGAATACACAGGGGTAAATACCTGTCATAAATATAAGTGGTGTAATACAATATGACTTCAATAATATAATAATATATTATTAATAACATTACATTTATATTATAATAATATAAGCTTCAATTAGCTCAAATATGTCTGTTGTGGAAAATAAAGACAAGAAAAAAGACCATTCTGAAAAATAAATAAAATACTTTAAATAAAGCTCTTCTAAGAAAATATAAAAGTATTTTACATCAGCCGCCATCATATTCAGTAGTGAATGATAAGAGGTAAACAGTAATTTGCATACAGCCCATCATACTCTGCATACAGCCCATCATACTTTGCATACAGCCCATCATAATAAGACTTAAAGGAAGGTACAATACAGAGGTAATACATTACCTTGAACCAATACAATAAGTGCATTTACTACTGGCTTTATGGAAGTCTCCCAAGCCCCCAGCCCCCCCCCCCCAAAAAGATAAAATATTCTGCAATAACTCAAAATTCTCTAGGAAGAGAATTCAAGCTAGCAGATTTTTTTTTTTGGATAAAACTTTTCTGTTCATTTTAATCTAACAGAAAGCCTTCTTCATTACACATATAGTAAGAAGACTGCCTATACTGCAGAGGAGATCTCACATATCTTTGACACACAAGCCACTCAGTTGGCAGGCATTTAACTGAAATACACTAGATGCAAACTAAATACCCAACCATGCATGATCTCATCAAAAAGAACAGTAACTACAAAATACAGAATCCTTAATTAACCATTATGTATCCCCAATGTTGGAAAGTAATTACAGTAACTACAAAATTTGAAACAAAAACCTTAAGTAAGCAGCCTGTAACCCCCATGCTAGGAGAGTTGTCACCCCCATACCCCTTTGTACGTACGTATTTCAGTGATGACATTAAAATGCAAATATTTTAATATAACTGAAGTTAAAGTAATCACCTTTTCTATGACATAGTACAATCCTGGCCTGAATGTCAAAGTAAATATATTTCAGATGTTTATGTTGGGTCTATATTAGATCACCGAATGCTTAGGTAAGCGAATGGTGATTAATCGACCCCATGTAAGCGAAAGCTTACAAAACTGATCAGAACAGCGATTTTTTTCCAAGGGAAAAAAATGGCTGTTCCAAAAAAAAAAAAAAAAGTAAGCACATTAAAATATGAGATTAAGTAGGGGGCTTCACCCCCCCCCACCCCCCCTACTTAAATATACCAACTGTGGGACCGCACTACAGTGCCGAAAACAACAAAGTACCGATGCGGCCAAGCAAATTCTTTCCCAGGGAAAGAATTTGCTTACATGCCGCTTCGATATTTTGCAGTTTCGGTTTTGTCAGTTCAACCAAGATGCATTCAAAAACATGCGTCTTCGGTCTGCTGATAGGAACCTGTTTATGTTGAGCACTCTTTAAACAAATGCTGATAGTCCAAAGTAAACAAGCTGAAACAGCTTCTACTGACAGTGGAGTTTTCTCTTTTTTTCTACTGTTTTGTGATCTTAGATCAAGTAAATCCAGGGCATCTCACCACATGAGCAGCACATGATATGTACAGGGGTTCTTACTCCAACGTTCACTGAATGTGGCCTCAGGAGGTTTGTTTCAGAGTATCAGTTCTGTGAATCAGTTGTCTGGATAATGACATGACTTTTACTGCAGATGTATATGCTAGAACAATGAGCAAACAACTTGTAGAGGATGACAGCTGTAGCAACTTACACTCAAGCAACTAAAACATAACATGGTGTTCCACTTTGCCATTTTTCATGCAACTTGACTTATGTGTGAACCTGTGAAATTCACTTAACCAGATAGTGCACTGCTGGTGTTCCTGAAAAGAAGGACTGATACCTAGGGAATTTACCTAGTTAAAATGCATTAAAAATAGTGTAAACGTTCATTCCCACAGTCCCACAGTATGTATATATATATATATATATATATATATATATATATATATATATATATATATATATATATCTATAGTGATCAGCAGTATGGTTTCATGCTGGGAAACAGCATTACAGATGCGATGTTTGCTCTAAAAGTGTTGATGGAGAAGTACAGAGAAGGTCAGAAGGAGATGCATTGTGTTTTTGTAGACTTAGAGAAAGCATATGACAGGGTGTCTACAGAGGAGTTGTGGTATTGTATGAGGAAGTCAGGAGGAGTATGTAAGAGTGGTACAGGATATGTACAAGGGTAGTGTGACAGCAATGAGGTCTGCAGTGGGAGTGACGGATGCTTTTAAGGTGGAGGTGGGATTACATCAAGGATCAGCTCTGAGCCCTTTCTTATTTGTAATGGTGATGGACAGGTTGACAGACAAGATCAGACGGGAGTCCCCGTGGACTATGATGATTGCAGATGACATTGTGATCTGTATTGAGAGTAGGGAGCAGGTGGAGGAGACCCTGGAGAGATGGAGATATGCTCGAGAAAGGAGAGGAATGAAGGTTAGCAGGACTAAGACAGAATATATGTGTGTGAATGAGAGGGAGGATAGCAGAATGGTGAGGATGCAAGGAGTAGAGGTGGCGAAGGTGGATGAGGTTAAATAATTGGGATCAATAGTTGAGAGTAATGGTGAGTGTGGAAGAGAGGTAAAGAAGGAAGTACAGGCAGGATGGAGTGGGTGGAGAAGAGAGACAGGAGTGATTTGTGACAGACGAGTACCAGTAAGAGTGAAAGGGAAGGTCTACAAGAGGGTAGTGAGACCAGCTATGTTATATGGGTTGGAGACAGTGGCATTGACAAAATGGCAGGAGTTAGAACTAGATGTGGCAGAGTTAAAGACGTTAAGATTTGCACTGCGTGTGACAAGGGTGGAGAGAATTAAGAATAAGTATATTAGAGGGTCAGCCCAGGTTGGAAGGTTTGGAGACAAAGCCAGAGAGGCAAGATTACATTGGCTTGGACATGTGCTGAGGAGGGATGTTGAGTATATTGGGAAAAAGATGCTAAGGATGAAGCTACCAGGTAATAGGAAAACAAGAAGGCCTAAGATAAGGTTTATGGATGTGGTGAGAGAGGACATGCAGGTGGTTGGTGTGACAGAGCATGATGCAGAGGACAGAAAGAAATGGAAACAGATGATCTGCTGTGGCAACCCCTAATGGGAACAGCTGAAAGAAGGGGATGATATATGTGTGTGTGTGTGTGTGTGTGTGTGTGTGTGTGTGTGTGTGTGTGTGTGTGTGTGTGTGTGTGTGTGTGTATTTATATATGTTTGTGTGTATGTACATGTGTATCTATGTGTGTGTGTGTGCGTGTGTGTGTGTGTGTGTGTGTGTGTGTGTGTGTAGATATATATATATATATATATATATGCATGTTTTTTTTTTGGGGGGGGTGCAGCACCCCTACTGCTAACTATACATATTAAGTGAATGATTGCGACATAGCCAGGGAAGTGGGATATTCCCAACTCCAGAGACTGGCAATTTCACATACATGGACAATCTGCTTTGTTGATCAAAGTGTGTCAACAAAACAGATAATGGCATTTGTCAGTTTTAACTAACTTAACCACTCCTGTATAACACACACACACACACACACACAAACACACACTTTTGCGAGCCCTAGGTTTGACCAAAACTAATACATTCAATGTTCATGCCACATATGACTCTAAACACATTGTATATTTAGCTCATTGTCTTTTACGTCATAAATTTTTCATAGGGAAAATGGATAGAACCTTAAAAGACAGGATATAAGAACACATTGATCATGTTAATAGAGGGAGTGGAGTCAGTGCTTTAGCCAAACATGTTCAGGAAACAGATAGCAAGCATAGTTTTAAGTTTACGGCTATTGGCAGGGTGTATGAAAATATTCGAGGGGGAGATATTAGAAACTTAACAGAGCAACTTGAGGTAAAATGGATGATTAGGTTGAGGGTGACTGTGGACATACTTTAAATGATAAAATTCCTATTAAACCAAAATTAAAAGCCAGACCCATATGCAGGTGAACTATGTATGTTTAAGCATAAAAAAATTTCATGTAACTAAAGCTTGTTTCCTTTTTATGTTTTTAATTAGAGTGTATTCATTTAGTATATATCATTATTACTTCATTTTTATTTATGTATAACCTTTATAATGAATATTTTAAATATATTTTTGTATAAATATATGTTTAAGGGGGTGTTTCAATTTTAATTGGTCATGTGATTCATCAATTATGTATAAGGTTGAGTATTTAATGAGTTTTAGCAGGTTGTTGTGTTATATCTGAAGAAGCAGTTTAACTGTGAAAGTGCTTATGTATCTTTAATAAACAGATGAACTTTCTGAAACATTGGATTATTCTGCATTTCCTGGGTCCAACTGTTTATTTGGAATTATCTGTTAGATTGATACACTTTATAATGATGCTGGCATGTCAGCAGTACAAATAGGAAAAAAACGTGTCAATGTTATGCTAACAAAAAAAAAGCAATTTTCTTTTACAATCAGGGAACAAAAAAAAACTACCAGTAACTAAAAACTGTTTGAGAAAAGGATTTTTCATAAGATAGGAGGTAGTGTTGGGGTTAGTGCCAGGAAGGGGGTTAAAGATAGGGTTACATTTAGTACACATGAGAATGGGTGGCGGGGGGGGGGTTCTCCATTTCCAGCACACTGCTGTAAAAGTTCAGTAGGTTTGAAAAATAACAGGCTTCTTTTATAAAAGCAGTCCTGTGTTAAATCAATCATTTGACATACTGATGATGTGAAAGTTATAATAAAACCTTCTCAATACATTTTCTTACAATACTTACCAAACATATAGGTCTGCATTTTTATGTTTTTACTACCACCCTTAGGTAACAGTGTTGTTAATAAACAGTGTTGAATCAACACTGTATGACATGGTACAACAGAATCAATAATCCAAGATAAAAATGCTATTCACACCATACAGGTTGAACAAAAATGCTATGTTATGCTGTGTTATACTGGCATAACAATATAAACTCTGGGTGGCGTCTTCCTAATATATTTACCATCATACGAATAATGCACAACTGTCAAGACCCTCCAAGCCATCCCTACATAAGAGATATGACATTGTGATCCTAGCCTTTTATAGTATACAACCACTGGGAGCAGTCAGGCAAAAAATGTTCTGTGGGAGTGTCAGCACCTGCAGTGTGTGTGCTGTGTGGGTACTCATGTTGGTACATGTGGCATGCTGAAGTATGGTTCGGAAAACCATAGCTGCTTACAACAGCATTTGCTAAATCAAAGACATACTGTGACAAGGCAACCGTGTATAATGCGGTACATAGCACTAACACCAAGTCTTATATTACAGTTCCAGTAGTATCATACTTGTCAATGCATCATTTGTTTGCTGACAACTGCCACTTTTTGCAAGAAATATAGAGCAATCATGTAAAATGTATATTGTCTTACAATTAAAATTTAATTCATTAACATGTAATTTCATCAGCTAAGATTAGACATTCATTCAGAATGCTATTTTAAAGGAGTGATTTATTAGCAATTAAGTAAAAACAAATCATTAACTTGAAGTGCAGAACATAAACATTTTTTCAAGGTACCATTTACTGTGAATTCCTTACCATGATGAACTCTGTGATGACTAGGCGTGTTAAGAATTAGTTCTAGGGGTCCAAGTTTGTTGATATACTAAGAATTAAAATAAAAATAAATAAATGTAAAAATGCCTTCACAAATCTTGGGAAAAAATGAAATGCCACAGACAGGAGACATCATACTTCATAAATAATCATACTTCATAAATAATCATCTTACATTAGTTTTAGTTTACTCCAGTTCCAACATCACATGATTTTTGGGATTACAACAAGTTCTTGTTATTATAAAAAATAACAGTTCCTTCCGAGAACAATGGAAATGACATTTTATAAAATGTTCAGTTTAAAGTGTCAGATATAAGGACATGCAAAATTCTATTTTCCTGTGTCTTAAGCAGGCTACCTACAAGTAGTAGATACTTTATGATTTTACATGCCACTGCCCTTTTTAATTAGCACAGACTGTGTTTATTTATCTTGTTCAGGAAACTGAGATAAATTAGTGCCCTTTGATATTATAATAGCTTTGTCTATTGTATAATGGAGAGGCCCATTTGTAATACAGGGTCAAAGTAAAAGTAGAAATCGTTTCCAAAAATGCACTGATACTTAAATGGATCACATTTATTTTGGTTGTGTTGGGGCATAAACCACTATGTGAATGTTGTGCAAAAGTAAAAACAAAATTTCACCGGTTTGGCAGAAGGACAAACATTTAAATACTTTACATTCACCAAGTCAAGTCACAATTTTTCACTTCTGAAAAGCTAAGCTGGGACCATTTATGGGCATACCCACATGAAAAGAGGGGCTTTGCATGGATCTAACCATAAGTACTGTTTTGGTATAACATATATATCTACATTTCTGCAATTCTCTAAAGCCAACAAAAGTAGCTTTCAGAATTATATTTATGCTAGAGGCAGTTTATATGCATATTAAAAGCAAGTTCAACAAACAAGTTTACAACTGTTTTCCAGAGGATAGACACCAAGCTATTGACTAAAATGACTTGACACCTTCTCGTGAATATTTCAAGGAATGCTGTTAGCATATTTCTCACAATATGTTTCTACCATCAAAGGCAAAGGAACAGTTATATCATGAATTTTAAAGAAAAATCATTTTATTTACTTTTAAGCCACAACACCTTTATAAAGAGATGCATATTTATATGGTTTAATATATATTTACGGACAGCACAGTGGTGCAGCGGTAGCGTTGTCACCTCACAACAAGAGGTTCTCTAGTTTGATTCTCAGCTGGAGTGCTTTCTGTGCGGAGTCTGCATGTCCTCCCTGCATTCGTGTGGGTTTCTTCCCGGTGCTCTGGTTTCCTCCCACATTACAATGACATGCATCTGGAGCATTTCTCCCCAGGCCTCCGCTGAAAATTGCCTCGTTCCAAGTCGGACTTTTCTGGTTAACAAATATAAAATAAAAATAAATTACTTTGAAGAGAATGGATATGTACACTTGTTTTCAACTGATTGTTTTGAATATATTGCAGTTTGGCAATTTCAGATGACCATTATAGAATAAATATGAGGCTATGTACAAATATCCTTATATTTGAATTAGGTGAAGCTCGTCATCATAATCATCATAGTCAACATTTCCAAAACAACCCATTGGATGTGGCAATATCAAACTTCCTTTTTCCATCAACCCTATCCAGCTCACCCTCTAGAATCCTGAGAGATTCTAAGGCAGACTGAGAGATACATTTCCTAATTTAAGGTTCTAGATCTGTCCCAGGTACTTCATCCAGCAGGCTAGGTTGTGTACATATCCTGTAAGAGGTACCCTAGGGACATCCTGCTACTGTGTCTAGATGATCTCAACTGATCCCTGTCAACATGCAGGGGCAGGGGCTATACTCAAAGGACCTCTTAGATTACCAAGCCCTTCACTATATTTTTCACAGTGAGCCCAGCTACTCCATGAAGGAACTTCAAGTCTTATATCCACAATTTCATCCTTTTTGGCATTACACAAGTATCATGACCATAGTAGAGTGGATCATGTTGGTGCCCTCAAACTGATATTGTAGGGGTAATGGACATCTGTCAAACACTGCCTACATATGCTTTGCAGATTTGGAGAAACCATATGATCATGCACCCCAATATATTTTATGGTAAATGTAACAAGAAATTCAGATACCAAGGCAACTGTGAGTACCATCTGGTGACTTTATTCAAGGACTGAAATTTGTGTCTGCATTCTTGGCTTTAACTCAGGAACATTCAAGGTGGACAGAGGACTGCTTCATGGGTACATCATATATCTCCTGCTATTTGTATTTCATATATACTGAATTTAGGGTGTGCTGTTTCTGGATGTGAGGGATGCATCTTTGTAATCGTTCAAGATATTCCTATAACATTTGCAAAACATACCACCCAGATGGGCAGCCATTTTTAGCATAATGCATATCCTAGCAGTAATTATGGAATGCAGACTACATAAACTCAAAAATGTGAATGCCTGCATGAAGAAATAAATTATACATATGTTGTTATGGCATTAAAATAATACAAATTACATTTTCTGTGAAGAAAGATTAAATATTTTATTTACTATTTCAAAAGAATAGAGGTAATGTGATGTAGATCTACATTAAACTTGTGAGCCAGATAAAGAAGTTATATACTTACCATAACGTTCCATGTGAGTTATCTCGCCTTTATTCTCACTGATGGGTTCGGAGCCGATCCTCGGCTCTGACAATGTCCGATAGCAAAGCTCAAGGTTTGCTAGTAGCTCGAGACCAAGCCCCTTATCCCACAATGCACTGCTGGAATTACTTCAGATCTTGTTTGCTGAGAGTAAAAATATATATACCCTTTTTTTTATTTCTATAAGGAAGCACTTCCCGAAGGGGAATAAAAAATATTGAATAACCAGGATGGTACTAGCCTCTAAGTCAACTGTCAGCCAGGAGGGGGAAGGAGGGAGGGACGTGAGAATAAAGGCGAGATAAACAACTCACTTGGAATGTTATGGTAAGTACATAACTTCTTTATGTGAAGTTGTTAAATCTCGCCATTTATTCTCAGTGATGGGTAGCGTCCCTAGCACCCTCAATCTTGGGTGGCTCATGGAAGAACATTCTTCAGTAGCGTGGAACCAAAGGTGATAGTTGAGGTATCTAACTCTGTTCCTATAAAAACGGTATGCTGCAATGGTGATAAGGCAGACTTTTTGAAGTTGATTGTAATGCCTAATTGATGGCAGAGTGTCAGAGTGTATTGTGTTGCCTGAGTCAATTGATGCCTGGTGGTAGCGGTGAGGAGCCAATCGTCTAGGTATGGAAATACCTGGAATCGCAGATGCCTCAGGTGAGCCGTGACCACTGCCATGTATTTGGTGAACACTCTGGGAGCTGTAGTGAGACTAAAGGGCAGGGCTCGAAACTGGTAATGGTTGACTCCCAGATGGAAATACAGGTGATCTCTGGAGCGTCTGTTCATCTTTATGTGATAGTATGCCTCCTTGAGATCTATGGAGCACATCCAGTCACCTTTCCCTAGGAAGGGAAGAATGGACTGAAGCGTGACCATTTGGAACTTCTCTTTCTTTACGAACTGGTTGAGTCTGCTGATGTCCAAGATAGGTCTCCAGTCCCCTGTTTTCTTTGGTACCAAAAGAATCTTGAATAAGTTCCGAATCCAACTTGGTCTGCTGGGACTGGTTGGATGACTCTTTTTTCTAGCAATTTGTGGATCTCTATGATTGCTTGTTCCCTGAGACTGGGTGGAACATCTGGGATTCTGTTTACAGGAATGGGAGGGGTAGAGAACAGTATGAAATATCCTCTGGAAATGATGCTTTGTACCCATGTATCTGTTGTTATGTTTAGCCAGGCTTCTGGGTACAAAGACAAGCGACCCCCTACTGCCTCCAGAGCCGAACAGCCGGGCCCCCTTTCAAGGGCACTGGTAAGGTTGACCAGAGAACTGACCCCTGTCACCCTGTTGCTGCAGACCCCCCTCGGCCGCGGGGGTGGCATCTTCTGTTATAACTCCCTCCTCTGCCTCTAGAGGGGGTTTCTCCACGTGTGTTCTGAAAGGCTCCCTGTGCTTTTCGGAACCACATTTTCCCTCCCCTAGAGCCCTTGGGGTAGGGCCGAGTAGGTGTAGAAAAACGGACTCCAATGGCAGATAAGGTCTTGCCTTCCTGCTCACACCTGGTTAAAGTTTCCTTTATTTTAGGCCCAAACAGTGATGAGCCATCAAATGGGGTGTTGATAAAGTAAGGCTTAAAGGGTTCCACAAAGGAACAGAGACACATCCAGGCTTGTCTTCAGAGAGCAATGCCCAAACTAGTGGCTCTACTTGAACCATTACCTGCATAAGATATGAGATGCATAGACGAGTTTACAACTGAGTTTAGGGTAGCGAGCTGTGCGTTGACTTTGTCAGCCACCCCTGCAGCTACTGTACCCTGGAGAGTATCTCCTAGCGCTTTCAGGAGTTCTCTTTGTAGTCTCATAAAATGGATTAAGTAGTTCAGTGATCGCAGAGAAAAAGTCGCTGAACTAAACATGTATTTCCCATATCTATCTATGATCCTAGAATCTCTGTTAGGAGGATGGATAGATGCGGATGTTTCAGACACTTCCTTTTTGGTGGCTGCAGCTACCACCATGGCATCAACAGTCACTCCTTTGGTCAAAAATGGCTTGTCCACTGGGGCAGACATGAATTTATTTGGCTTGCGAGGGACAGGTTCCATGGCCTCCGGTGACTCCCATGCCTTATGAGATATCAATTCCATGAGCTTGTCGTAAGGTAGAGACACCCAAGAAGTGGAAGGTTGAGACCCAAAAGCCTTCAAGAGCACAGACTCATCCTCAGTAGGGGTCTTGGACTGCCAATTGCCCCTCTGACTAAGGATCTCTAATATCTCTGCAAAGGAGATATCCTCAAAGGGGGATCGAGGGGACCCTTCTGAATCATTCAAGTCCGTGTCAGATGTCAAAGACTCCTGTGGGGAGTCTAAGTGCCTCCTCTTGCACAGTCTCTTCCTGGGCACTTCCTCAGTGGGGGGATCTGGAGAGGTCTCAGAAGAGCAGGGGATGCCCTGTGGGAGTACCTGAGGCTCAGGGTCTCTATGCTTAGAGGGACCGGTAGACAAAGAAGCAGACACAGGAGCTTGAGGGGAAAAGGAAGGCCAAGCTGAAGTTGACGTTGTCTTGGGAGACAGGACACTCCTCATAGCATCAATGTTGTCATGGCTCCGACGAGAAGGAGTAGACGTATCCGAAAGGGCTGTCCGATCCTCCCGCACTGAAACCATGGGCTCCGAGCCCAAGGTAGGAGCCGAGCTCATCCGAGCCGAAGCCCCGAGAGGAAGAGTCGGCACTGACAAATCGGTCCGACTATCCTCCCTGGACACGATGGGAGAGCATCGTCTCCTAGAGTCCTCGGTCGGTGCCGAGGACATCCGAGTAGATGGAGCTGATAACACCTGTGCAGGTATCGGCTCCAAGGGTTCAACAATTATCGGTTCAGGTTCCTTTGGCTCCAAGGGTCCAGTACGGCTCGGAGGAGGAGGAGTAGACAAATCCGGTTCAATGGTCTTCGGCACTGATGAGCTGGTCGGGGCCGACAACAATTTGGCAAGTACTGGTGCCTGTAAAAGCTTCTGCACTAGCCGATCCATGTCCAAATCCGAAAGGCTGACTGAGGACTTAGATGAATGCACCGAAACTGCTGACTGGAGCAGAGGAGAAGAGGGAACCTCAGAGACCAGCTCCAATACTAGGAGCTGGCTCCAAATCAAAAGGACACTTGGTTCTGAGGTCTGTGGAACCGATGACACTCCCTCTGAAGTTTTGCCTTTTTTGCAACTTTGGGATCCGAAGATTTTGAAGATTTGGAGGATTTGGAAGACATGCTAGTACCTTCATGGCTACTCAACACTTCAGAAAAGGAATGCTGCAATAATCCCCTGTCAATTAGCTTCCTCCTTCTCTCCAAGAGGACTCTTGAAGAAAAGGAATGGCAAATGCTGCAAGTGTCTTGGAGGTGTTTAGCCCCCAGACAGTAAACACATTGAATGTGTCCATCAGTGACAGACATTTTCTGACCACAATCTGGGCATTTCTTGAATCCAGATTTAGGATGGGACTTTTCCTTGTCATCCAACATAGTAAACAGTAGAAAACAAAAAACAGTATACTGAAACTAATACAGTGAAGTCCTTACTTTCCTTGTAAAGACCCACACTAACTAAGGAAAGCAACTAAGCCCAAACTGGGCACTATCTATGACAGTTAAACTATAAATTTACAAATACAGGGCTAAACAGGCCCACTGAGAAAAACCCTGACTATAAGAAAATAGAGATTATTAACTCTAAATAGGGCTAAAAGGCCCACACAAAACAACCAAGCCAACAGGGCACTAACTATCAGAAACTACTAATTCTATTATTAAAATGTTAACACTAACACTCAAACTGTCTATATGAAAATATCTAAGAGAAAAAAAAACATTTTTTATCAAAACTTGCTATTTTTTTCACAAATAGTCCGAGATAGCTGGATCACCGAGATCTCTCTTGCCGCGGCAAACTAGATCTGGGGTAATTCCAGCAGTGCATTGTGGGATAAGGGGCTTGGTCTTGAGCTACTGGCAAACCGTGAGCTTTGCTATCGGCCATGTCAGAGTTGAGGATTGGCTCCGAACCCATCAGTGAGAATAAACGGCGAGATTTAACAACTTCACATATAATGTTACATGCTTTCAGTGTGAAACAGAGGGCATGCAGGACAAGTTTTGGAATGTGGCAATACAAATCATATGACTGAAGGCATGAAATGTATTGCACTACTAAATATCAATCTCACAGCTAAAAATGTACTTGACTTATGGTGGGTGTAAAGACATGTATACAACCATATTTTTAAGTAGTGTACTTCATTGCACATGAGTCTAAATATGGATGACTATAAATCCAGTGACAGAAAAAACTGCTTATGTGTATGTGTGCACACACACACACACACACATATATATATATATATATACATATATATATCTGGATCTCCTTTATATTATTGAAAAGCCACTTATGCAAAATTCAAAACATTGAGAACACTTTGTCGAAATGAAACGGCATGTTACTGTACACCCAGAACATCGCAATTTCACTCAGGGAAACTAACTACTTGTCCACCAACACAAAAATACAAACAGATGCAAATCAAACCCACCTATGTGGGGGTGCCCACCCAACTAAATATACCAACTCTGAGATTGCACTATAGTGGAGAAAAGGGCAAAGTTCACCATGGTGGCCCAGTGATTAGCTTTCCAGAGTGAAATTGCAATGTTCCGGGTGTTCAATAACATGTTATTTCTGCAAAGTGGTCTCAACATTTTGAAGTTCACTTAAATGTTTTTTTCAACAATATAAAGTAGATCCATATATATATATATATATATATATCTAGGACATTTGCTCGACTGAGCAAACGTCCGAATACACACTTTAACGAAAGCGCTTTTATCGAAAAAGCGCTTTCGTTAAAGCGTGTGACAAAAAACAAACACTACATTTACACACCCCCCCCACTTTAATATTCTCCCTCCAAAACCGCACTACAGTGGAGAAAAGGGAAATTTCCCTTACCTGAAATGTAGTACAGCCTCGGCAACAGTCATACTTATGTAAAAGTGCGTCTTCGGTGAAAAGCACATTCGCGTAAGTATGCCCGGCCGTTTGGATTTCGGTCGTTTGCTCAGTCGAGCAAATGTCCTAGATCTATATATATATATATATATATATATATATACTCACACACACACACACACACACACACACACACACACACACACACACACACACACGCACACACACACACACACACACACACACACACACACACACATGCATGTATACATACATAGCAGTGTATGCAGGGGGCTGGCACAGATTACATTAGTGCAACCATTCCATAATTCTCATTAGGATCATTATGGTTATATATTCTGTAGCCCTCTAGCCACATATACTTGAGTCTCAGTGGCAGTTGCTTGGCCTGAAGCAAGCCACAGCACATCTGCAGTTAGGCAGATGAAGTCTTGTGTTTCTCTGGAATTAACTTTGAAATATGTCTTAAGCTGGCACCCCTGTGTACAGGAGTGACAGTGGGTAGTGCAACCTCCAAAAGTGTAGTGTTTTCAGCAAGGGGTATTAGGCTGTGCATAGGAAACTATACAATGTCCTACCAATGTAATATTATCTGCTGTGGGTAGATCTGTGACTGTGTGTCACTGTCCTGAGTCTGTGTCATAAGAATGAGAAAACAGTTATGGCATTATTTTTGACAGCCATCTGCTGCCAGCATCACCCTGCTATGATGTAGCATCATGAGACTGCTTCTGGTGCTGCCCCTGAATATATCAACTCATCAATGTACAGCTCTGCCTGTAACTATGTTAAGTTGTGCAACCTTCCCTCATTACAGCAAAGGCATAAAGAACGTTACTTTTTTGCAGGATAGATACCTTCTCAACTTTACAGGTGTAATTTTAAAATAACTCATTATGAAACACTCTGCATACATTTAAAAGTAACTTTAAGGCACAGTGCATACACATTCAGGATCAGTAAGCCACTCACTTTTTCTCATACCTTCACATCTCCTGAGGAGGTTGCCAACAATCAAGAACAGTTGCATAGAAGAGTTGCCCAGCTGGTGTCCCAGCCTCATATGTATGAAAATACTCAAGAAAAGGAAGAATGAAAATGAATAACACAGATGCATATGGTGACTACATAACTGTCTTAGCTGATGTTGTCATTTCCATTCATTCCTCAATTGATGGGACATTGTCCCCAGCTAGATGAACCTTGGGTGGTCCACATGGAAGAAAATTCCAGAGTACAGCAGAACCAAATCCAGCCCTCTTTCTGGAAAGTGTGTCTAACCTGTAATGAGCAATAAAGGTGTGAGCACTGAACCACATGGCAGCTGCAAAAATACCATCTATGGAAGCTCTTGACCAGAAGGCAGAAGAGGTGGCTACCAATCTTGTGGAATGTGCTTTGGGGGGCTTGGGTAAAGCTAAACCTCTTTCTTTAAAGAGAAAAGATACACAATCAATACACCATTTGGCTGGAGTCACTTTAAAAACTGGTTTACCCAATTTGTTCTTGGAAAAACAAACAATTTATCGGATTTTATGAAATTCTGTTTTCTGTGCAAATAAAACCTCAGCTGCCTATGTACATCCAGAAAACGAAGCATATGTTCTCCTTTGTTTGAAATTTTATAGAAGAACACAGGTAAATTGATCACCTGATTTGAGTTGGATACAGAAGCTACCTTAGGTAGAAAGGAAAAACAATAGGTAAACACAAACCAGCAAGCCGCCAAAGGTAATCTTTAAAAAAGAGTAGATATCCAAAAACCACCATGGATGTTATCCTCACTGACTATTGCATTTGAATACAAATAAAATAAAAAAAAATTATGCTTTTTTACAATTGTATCTTCTTATTTGATCTGTTATGACTTTTTGCATTTTTTTTAATTGGATCTATTATGACTTTTATATCTCTTTTTATGTCTTTCTTGGAGCTTTTCTCCCCGGGCCTCTACTGAAAATGGACATGTATCCAGCTAGACTAGCCCGGTTAACAAATGTAAAATAAAAATAAAAATAAATAAAATAAATATACCACCATGGAAAAAACTCTTAGATGAACTCACTGATAAATGAATCCAATTTTATTTAAAATAGGTAAAAACAGAACACAAATCTGCTATGACAAAATCAAGATCTGAAGAAGGCTACGGCCAAAAGCGCTTATCCTGCTTATAGGAATCAGGTGGCTACACTTTTTATGTGTTCTGTTTTTACCTATTTTAAATAAAACTGGATTCATTTATCGGTGAGTTCATCTAAGAATTTTTTCCGTGGTGGTATGTCCGTGGTGTTTTTTAGGTAGAAAATATTATTTTTATTTTGCATAAAGACACTCTATCATTATGTAAGATCCAGTATAGAGGTCTTGCAGAAAGGGCTTGGAGTTCAGATACTCATCTAGCGGACGTGACAGCAACCAGAAAAATGGTTTTCCAGGATAAAAACTTAAGGTCAATCTTAGTGGAAGATTTAAATGGAAGTTGGATAAGAACCTGCAAGAGAACTGTCAAAGCCTAAGGAGAAGTAGAATCTTTAATTGGGGGGCCTGAGTAAAAAAGGTACCTTTAAGTAAGGCCTTATATAATCAAGAGGAAGCCAGGGATGAATGATTCTTTCCTGAAAGAAAATATGAAATCACCGCTAGTTGAACTTTGATAGTAAAGTGGCTCACCCTGTTGTTAAAAATTGCGGCCAAAAAGTCAAGAACTGCTGAGACTGAGGGATAGTAAGGATCTAAATCTCTCTGAAGACCCCGGATTCAACATCTTTCCCATTGAAGATTGTAAATTTTCCAAGTGGAAAGCTTCTGAGAAGATAAAGGAATCTGCTGAACTGGGGAAGAAAGCCTGGGCTGCCTAGCCATCACTGAAACTGGAGAAGCCATGTGGTTAACTTGAGGCTGTTGATGTCTGGATGTCGCATCCCTGTTGGGTGAGACAGAAGGTCTGAACATGGGTCCAGTATCCATGAAGAATAAATAAGATGAGGTCAGAGGAAGGGAAACCAGACTTGACATGGCCAAAAGGGTGCAATAAGGACAACTGTGCTCATCAATCTGGATGCTGTCTGTAAAAGTTTGGGGATTAGTGATAAAAGGGAATAAGTATAAAGGAGACCTGAGGGCCACTTGTGGACCAGAGCATCTCTTGGTGACTCCCCTATAGAGGTACCAGGCAAAGAACATATAAAACAACTCTGGACCACTAGGACAAACTGAAATTATCATATTTTAATGCAAAAAACAAACCAAACTGAGCACTTTTGTCCCATTAAAATCCATAAGGGACTTCATCAGAGCTGGAAACCACTGCCAGCAACTCAACTCCTTGTATATTCTTACCAGAGTAAAAAACCTGCTGCACTTATTGTTGAGGGGACAAGCAAAAAAGTCACAGCAAGGCTGACCCCACTGAAAAAAAATCTCTTCCACCACTCTTTGAATGAGAGACTACTTGTGAGGCATCAAAATGGACCTGCTTAGACTGTCTGTGAGCATGTTAGCTTTTGCCGGTATGTGCCTTACCAAAAGAAAGCACCTGGAAGAGATTGCCCATTTCCACACTCAAACTGCTTCTCAACATACCGGGTAAGATCTAGTTCTTCCCTTTTTGCTGATATATCAGACTACTGACATGTTGTCTGTATATATCCCAATGATCCCCAAAGGCAAAAGCTGCAGCTCTTGTAGGACAGCTCACATCTCCAGAAAATTGATGGGCAGATTAGCCTCTTCCAGGGACCATACACCTTGGACTTTCTTTCCCAAGAAATGCCAACCCACCCAATTTGTGAGGTGTCTGTGGTGACTGTGGCTACTGGCTGATGGAGAATGAAAGGACAACCTTGAGAGACTTCTTCTGAATAAATCCACCAAAGAAGATATTCCTTGCAAACTTTGGAAATCTTTACTGTGCCACTTACAGGATGTAAACGTATAGACCATTGTACTGAAAGAGTCTATTGAAAGACTCGCACATGACACTTGGCTAACAGAATTGGAGTTATTGCAGCTGCCATTGATCCTAACACTTGGAAGACTAGTCTTGGTGTCAGATGAAAGAGAGAGAGACCACCTTCAAGACCTGAGAACTGAGAGTGTCAGAGGAAGTGACACTCACCATTTGATTGTACCTAGACGGGCATCTATGAAAGCCAGAATCTGAGTAACAGTAAGCTGTTTTTTGCTGTAATTAACTGCGATGCCCAAAAAACACATAACTGCATTAAGTAACCCCTTGCTTGAATCAAAAGATGCCTGAATGGGGAGGTCAGGAGCCCTTTGTCTAATATGGAAACACCCAGAATCCCAGCAGTCTCAGGTGAGCCGCTGTGATGCCTGCTCACTGGACCAGTAATCAAGGAGCCTCAATCCTCACCACAAGCACCAGTGAAGGGCCTGCATATTGGGGGGATAACAAGTACAGTAGAAAAGACACCTGCAAGGACGGCAGGTGCATGGCCTCAAATTACCAAGTCCACAAGAAACACACAGGCCAGCACTCCAAAGCAAAAGATGTATATAAGCAAAATAAAATTTATTAAAGCATATTTAGGCAAAACAGAACAGTTTTGGCCCAGTTCTTAAGCCTTCCTCATTGTAAAATTAAATCACAAAAACAAGCCTTTTGTGCTTAATGATCATCACATGATACAAAAGGAATCCCCATGGTTGGTTGGTTATAAATGTTCATTAAGACCTGGGGGGAATAATCCTCCCAGCTTGATAATCCACTTCTTTTCTTTCTTATGAAGTATGTCATGCCAACTAATTTTCTTAGCCTGGTCCCCACTTATCCTGTCAATAATGGTAAACCTGAAAGCTGCTGTAGAATGGGTCAAGGAGTGTTTATATAGTGCATTACTGGGTTTTTATAGTCTAACATCACTGAAATGTTCATAAATTCTTATCCTGACCGGGCGAGAGGTTTGTCCTATATAGAAAGCAGAACATGTACAGGTAGCAAGGTAAATAACCCAATCAGTTCTGCAGTTAGCCAAAACCCTGATATCAAAAACCAGCCCAGTATTTTGACTTTAATGAGGGAAATCTATGTTGGTCAGTTGGTTTGTGGGACGGCACATGATTTTGATTATATATCAGCTTTTTCTGTTTATGGTGTTTGGTTTTCGTGCTAACTTTATTCCATTTACCAGCTTTGTGGGGCTACCTACATTATTGTGTTCTTCAGTATATGTTTTTTTGGGGGAAGTAGCAATGCATACAACAGAAAGTCCTAACTATTGATGGATGCCTTTTTGTGGTCATTTTTTTGTATGCAAGGGCTATATTGGTTCACCGCTGGTTGGATTACAGACAGAATTATTATTGTAGGTGATCCTAGCCATGTATACAAGGGACTTTTTGAATTTGGAATTACTGTTTTCTAGTACCTTATTACTGACATACAACACTTATGCATTGGCTATTATTGCCCCCCAATATGGTGCGCGTTCTTTACATAATGATTTATGGTTAGTTTGGTGGTAGCCCTAATTTGGGTATAGCTGGCAGTAAACATAACCTAGTCTTTAGAATATAAACCCCATTGTGGATTATATGATATGTGCCTGCCCTCTTTCTTATTGACTCATACATAGTTTGAAACAGTTGTTTACTGAATTTTGATTGGGGTAATTTTTCCTCCAACTGAATAGTAATAATAGTAGGGGAGTACTAACACTGAGTTTGTTGGTGCAACGTGTTCCGTGTATATTGTATATTATCAAGAAAAATATATACTGACACATCAATACTTTATTTCACTATGGATCTTACATCTTTGATAAAGGGGTTGTCTGCTGATAGGGATGATTTGGGGATTTTTGGTCTTGGACCTAGTGGGAACCAGAGTGATATGGGGGACAGGGTTGAGCTGCACCATACCTGTTCAAAAATATTTGTACAATTAATGAAGAGTATGAGAATTTTGCAGACTAATGTGTGGCATTTAAGATTATTTAAAGCATACCAGATGAAAGGTATTTCCCCCAGGGGCCTCAGAGTCTGTATCCAACCCCTTGTATCTCATCCGGATGAGGAATTGTTAGAACAGTGGGCCCAAATTCAACAAAAAGCAGCTATGGGTTTTATGGATACCCTTGTTGCTCATTATGATCATTTGATTGATGCGAATATTACAGCGGTAGCTTTTTTGTTTGAAGGCACTCAGCAATTTGAAGGACAGGCATGCTATACGTATTGTTTAAACTTGCTTAGTAAAGAGTTATTTACTTTGGAGGAGCAACTGAGGGATAGAAAGATGAAAAAATTTCAACAGGATATGGGTGATTATGAACGGGGCAAACCTTTTGGCCCTAACAAAAAAGTTAAATTTTCTAACGTGCATAGGAAATCTTCGAAAAGAAAGAGACCTAGGTCTATACTGAAAAGCACCCTTAGCTTTGTAAGTGGGACCTCTGCTGAGAATTCATCCTCCATGACGGATTCTGAGACATCATATACTTCAGTGCCACCAGCCCCAAAACGTAGGAATTCTGATACCCTTTTAGGGCCAGGGTACAGAGAGGAGAGAGAAAGCATCATGGGCATAAACAATGTAGAGACTTTACTGAAAGTAATGACAAACAATTGAACGACTGTACAAATGTCTTGAATATTTCTTCACAGTCATTGACACAAGCTGAAATGCAGCTTTTAAATAAAGGACTTGTACCAGCATTTTATGTTTCAGAGGATCCGTTGGCACAAGATATTATAGATTTTTGTCATTTACTAAATCTCAGACTATATTTTGATTCTGGTTCCAATATTGCTGACTATGATTGTTTCAGATTTTGCAAGTCCACATTCATGCCACACATGCATCATTCAGTACATTTATTTCAACGTATGGTTCTCAAAGATCTACATTTTCAGTCGCGGGAGTTTCAGATCAAATCACATAATCTTTCTAGGACAGAACAACAAATCATTTGTGATTTACAATGAAATTGGGATTTGGTTATACTACCCACTGATAAAGGGGGTGCAATAGTAGTAAGGACTGGTGCAAATATGATGCCGAGGCCAGGAAACAATTGAACAATGGCAGATACTATATGTACATGCCCTTGGACCCCTGTCCAAGATTTAAACAGGAAATTGATCAATATCTTTTGTTGGCTAAGGATGAAGGGATTATTTCTCAATCTACTTGGTATGATCTCACTGTCCCCGACCCCACGTTTTGTATCTGTTACCAAAAATCCATGAGAACCTACAGGGCCCCCCAGTCAGACCAATTGTTTCTGAGTGTGGATCAGTTACTGAACCTTTGTTACAGTTTCTAACTATACGTCTTAGGCCACTTCTCAAATATGTCAGAGCACGTATTCAGGACACAACTGAATTCTTGCAGTTAACACCTGATATTCAACTTGAACCGGGGTGGTTGCTATGTACCCTTGATGTAGCCTCTCTATATACCAATATTCCCCATTGTGTGGGTTTATCGGCCCTTGAACATTGGCTTTATCAAGCTGAACTCTATCCACCAGGCTTTAATACATTTCTTATTGGCCTTACCAAGCATGTTCTTATTAAAAACACTTTTTATTATCAGGGAAAATGTTTTTGGCAGGTTCAGGGTATGGCTATGGGGGCATCCTTTGCCCCCATATATGCCGACCTATTTATAGCCTATGTGGCAGAGCAGTTGATATATGATGTATCACATAATCTTTACCTTGGGGTAATTGATATGTAGAGATGCTACCTTGATGATAGTTGGATGATTTGGAAAGCTGATGAGGGATACTTGTGTGAATTTATGGAATACATCAATGGCAATAAGTGGGGGATCCAGTTTACTGTTAATTATGATGTTCATCAAATCACTTTCTTGGAAGTTTTCATCACAAGAAATTCAGATCATACACTGGATTCCCAGGTTTTCTGCAAGTATCCACAATATAACTCATTATACACCTCCAGCTTTTACCCACCCCATGTTACACGCAACGTTCCGAAATCACAGTTTTTGAGAATTAGACATATTTGCTCCCACACTCAGAAATATGAGAGCTACAATTTGGACCTTATTAATAGGTTTAAATCCTGTGGGTACAAAACAGGTACGATACTTTCAGTTAGTAACTTTGCATTTTCTATTAATAGGAATTATCCTTTGACATATAAGGATAAACAACAATCAGGATAATCTGAACTTAGATTGGTCACCACCTACGGACGTAATAGCAATGTTTTGTTAGACATAGTGAACAAACACTGGAATATACTGTTAGCAGATGACAGACTATCCGCATTCTTAAAAGACAAATGTCAATTTTCATATCATAGGCGTAAAACCATGGATGCCTGTTTTAACCATTATAAACACAGGATAACTTTGGGAGAACCATTACAAACGACTTTAACTGGGGATTTGTTGCAGGGGAGTTTTCCATGTGGTCATTGTGTACTCTGTGTTAGGGTGGTTAAGTCCAAATAGTTCACTAGTAAAAATACTGAGCTGGTTTTTGATATCAGGTTTTTGGCTAACTTCGGAACCGATTGGGTTATTTAGCTAGCTACCTGTACATGTTCTGCTTTCTATATAGCACAGACCTCTCACCCTGTCAGGATAAGAATATCTGAACATTTAAGTGATGTTAGACTAAAAAAAAACAGTAATGCACTATATAAACACTCCTTGATGCATTCTACAGCACCGTTCAGGTTTACCATTATTGACAGGATAAGTGGGGACAGGGCTAATAAAATTGGTTGGCATGACATGCTTAATAAGAAAGAAAAGAAGTGGATTATCAAGCTGGGAGGATTATTCCCCCAAGGTCTTAATGAACATTTATAACCAACCAACCATGGGGATTCCTTTTGTATCATGTGATGATCATTAAGCACAAAAGGCTTGTTTTTGTGATTTAATTTTACAATGAGGAAGGCTTAAGAACTGGGCCGAAACCGTTCTGTTTTGCCTAAATATGCTTTAATAAATTTTATTTTGCTTATATACATCTTTTGCCTTGGGATAACAAGTACACACACAGTAAAGTATAATTTCCCTTAAGAGCACACAGAGATCACAGTCAGTCTGGGGCTGGTTTCTCCCTTTCTCACCAGATTCCCAATAAGACTCCTCACTGGCACAGCTATAGGGTACAGATCTCAGCCTAGTGGTCAAGCCAAAACTTCCAGCATCCTGTCTGTCCAGCCAGTGCTTCGTGTCCCTGCCCAAGTAGCTGACACACGATATGAGTTATATACAATACACAGACACTCCTGGGGAAGGCTGGAAGAGATTCTCCAGCTACTCCCTTTCTCTCCAGACTATAAGGTAGAAATCACTGTTACAAACCACTAATATCAACTACTAAAAAGCCTTTCCCAAAGGGTGACCAATTTCACTGTGCAATATTACTGTTATCTAAACAGTAAGTGTGACCCAGGGCTAAAGCTATTGGAGTGGCTTGGACAGTATCACCAAATGCAAGTAATTTACTCTAAGAGCTTTAATTATCTTTAGACAAAACACCCACAGTTGAAATGTTTAAAAAGATTTAATAATAAATAAGAAAACCACAAGACAAATATTATTACTTCAACACCATGACATTACAGAGTTCAGAAATCAGAGGAAAATGCTTTAAAATAATACTTTAGAATAGTCTGATATAAATATAGAAAACAGCTAGACTAATCTGACTAAATTTCTATCTAACTCTATGAGAAATCACTGTTGTAAATAAATATCTTACTTACGGAGCAAAGGCAGAGTGCTGGTGCGTTGATGTCTTCAGACAAAATCCAAAATGCTTAATTCTCTCTCTGTGAGAAAGTCTTAAATTGATAACACAGTACTGTGGAGTCACTTCACATTACATCAGTCTTGACACTACACTGGTTCCCAGGCTAACAGAAACTCAAAATTTGCAATTCATAGTAAGCTGCACCTGCCCAGGGAGCTACAGCAATAAAATACATTATACATGTAAAACCTTAGTAATAATCTCTTAAATGAAGACAATAGAAAGAGTTTCCTGGCCCAGACCTTCTGTCTCCGAGCTTGAGATCAAACAGTCATACAGTGCTTGACTTATCAGTTTTCTTCCAGCAGAGTGCACTGTGTTTACATTTTTGAAGCTCAGTACAACATGTAGTTTAATCATAACATATAGTTCTCTTTTCATTTGTAAACCAAGCCTGTGGATTATATTAATATTTACAAATGACATAGAATTAGCTACAAAATTCTATATAGCTACGCTGGCAGCCTTCACATACCCCCCCCCCCCCAGAGAAATCAAGCTAGTTTTACAAGTGACCCTTGAGAAATGTTGCTTGAGAGGGTTAGGTCTATCTGAGTATACCTTACCCCATTCCCTGTCTTGAGAGCCCAACTGTGTTGGTGTTGCTAACCCCACTGCAGTGCTGCACTGACATATATTCTTGCAACGCTTGTTGCCATCTTATCAACTTGGCATTTTGGTGGCTGACTCAATGTAAACATATTACGGGATTGTGATCTGTAACTACAGTGAATTTTCTTCCATACAGATAAGGTTGAAGTTTCTGCAGTGCCCACACTATGGCTAGACATTCCTTTTCTACAGCTGCATAGCATTCTTCCCTGGGTTGGAGCCTACGACTGAAATAAACCACTGGATGCTCTTCTCCCTCTGAAGAAATCTGGCTATGTACAGCCCCCACCTCATGGTTCGAAGAATCTACCTGCACAACAAATTCTGCTTTGTAATCTGGAATGGCTAACACAAGGAGTCCTCCCAAAGCTTCTTTAAGCTTCTGGAATGCCTGCTCACATCCTGGGATCCACACTACCTTATCTGGCCTGTTTTTCCTTGTCAGGTCTGCGAGATGAGCAGCTACGGTACTATAATTGAGTATCCTGCTGTCCCTAAGAATGCCATCACCTGATTTTTGGTAACAGATACAGGCCATGCTTGAATGGCTTCCACTTTGGCAAGTTCTGGGCTGATCTTACCACTCCCAACTCTATGTCCCAGGTAGGAGACCTCTGCCATACCCAACTGACATTTGCTGGCTTAATGGTCAATCTGTCCAGCACCTCCCTTACTTGCTGAAAGTGTTCCTGCCAGGAAGGCTGTAGATGGCAATATCATCTAGGTAAGCAAGGGTAAACCCTCCTCCTCCTGCTAGGATATGACCTAACAGCCTCTGTAAAGTTGCTGGGGCATTTTTCATCTCAAAGGGTATCTTTGTGAACTCATACAAGCCAAAGGGAGTCACAAAGGCTGACCTCTCTCTAGCACTGGGAGTCAAGGGCACCTGCCAGTAATCCTTGGTAGGATCAATGGTTGTAAGATACTTAGCTCCACCCAGCTGCTCTAGGGCCTCATCTGTCCTAGGCATGGGATAAGCATCTGACTCTGTGTGACTATTTAATTTCCTGAAGTCCACACAGAACCTGGTGCTGCCATACTTCTTTGTCACCAGCACCACTGTGGAGGCCCAGGGACTGCTGGACTCTTGAATTACCCCTAGTTCCAATATTTCCTGTATCTCCTCCCTCAGAGTCTGTTTAACCCTCTCAGGTACCCTATAAGGGCCTGCCTAATAGGCCTTTGGTGTCCTGTATCCACCTGGTGCTGGACCAGGAGGGTGCACTCTGGTGTTCCAGTGAACAAGTCCCCAAACTCCTGTAACACTGCTTGGATTTCTCAAACATGGGTAGGAGAAAGCTGCTGGGACATTGATACTCCTTCCACTGATGTCTGCCTGAACCTCATTGAGGAGATCAGTCACCAGATCTCCCTCAGACTCCTCCTGCAATCCACTGCAAACACTCAGCACAAGGGCCTCCCTATCATGGTAAGGTTTCATCATGTTAACATGGTACAATGTGTGCTCCTGCCTCCTGCCTAGCAGTTCTACCATGTAGTTAACATCACTTATCTTTCTTACCACCTTGCAGAGTTGCTCCTAAGCTGCATGCAGCTTGTTGTGTCTGACAGGAATGAGAACCATTACCTGCTGCCCTACAGCACACTCTCTAAATAGAGCATTCCCATCATTCCAGACCTTTTTCTGTTGTTGGCCTTCTGCCAGGTTATCCTGGACTAAGATGAACCAAAAAATGACCAGCAGATCGTGGATGCCATAAAAGTATATATTAATACTCTTCAAGTCAAAACATCAGTATACAAAAATACAAACTGGTTTCGGCTTCAAATTCACTAAGCCTTCATCAGTGTAAAGGTACAACGACAAAACACACATTTATATACTGTGTCACTAGGCAATAAACCAATTACAGGTATTCATTTAATCCTAGGGCAAAAAGCCCTCCCAGTTTAATGATCCATTTTCTCTCTTTGGCATTCAACAACTCATGCCATCCAGATTTATTGTGTTTGATACTCAAAATTTTATCAATAATTATAAAGTGGAAAGAAGCTGTTTGATGAACTTCAGTGTGTTTATATAGAGCATTTGTATGTTTCTTGTTTTTAATTTCACTGATGTGTTCAGAAATTCTGTATTTAAGTGCTCTAGACGTCTAGCCCACATAAAAAGCTGACCATTGACAGGTGGCCAAATATATAACCCAATCTGAACTACAGTTCGCGAAGAAGGAAATGTCATAAACTATACTTGTGTTTTTACTAGTGAAACTGTTGTTTTTTAATAATCTACTACAGTGTATACAATGACCACATGGATAACATCCTACGGCAATTTATCCCTGGATGGTACTCTGCAGTTTCACCTTAGTTGATATCTTCCTTGTTTATAATGATTAAAGAGGGATGCAAGGTTTCTGCAATTCCTGAAATAAAATAGGCAATTAGCTCCCAATAATTCTGAGAACCTATGATCTGCCTTAAGGATGTTCCAATTGGATTGTACACTTTTGATAAGTGCCCCAACATTTCTTCCATAAGTAGTCACTAGCCTGGGATAACCAGTACTTCTACCTTGTTTATCATGATATTGTAGAAGTGCTTCCCTATCCATACTGTTGACAGCATTTCTGGCCTGCATAATGTGTCCTGGTTTATAGCCCCTCTCTCTGAATCTCTTTGTCAAGTCATCCCTATAATGCATATAGGTATCATCCTGTGAGCATATTCGTTTCACCCTCATATATTGTGGATTAGGAATATTTCTATATATATGGGGGGATGAAAGCTGGAGGCATGGAGAACTGAGTTATATTCAGGGAATTTATGGTAGACTTCCATACTCAGGGTGTTTTCTGGAGCCCTGCTAACCATAACATCCAAAAGGTAATATTATTTTTATGGTAGTTCACTGTAAATTCAATTCCCCATTTGTTCTCATTTAGGTATTCCACAAACTCCATCAGATGTTCCTCATCATATCTCCATACCATCCAGCAGTCACCCAAATATATTTTCCAAATATCTATTTGATCAAGGTACAGGTTATGGGAACAATCATATATAATCTGCTTTTCTATGTATGCCATAAATATATCTGCATATATAGGAGCAAATTACACCCCCATAGCTGTACCCTTAATTTGTAGATAGCAAATGTTGTGATAGAAAAAGACATATTGTGTTAATACATGCTCAGTCAGGCACAAAAGCAGTGTATTGAAACCAGGTGGATACAATTCTGACTTATATAGCTAATATTCCAATGCCTGGATGCCAGCCTAATGTGGAATATTAGTATAAAGGGCCTTGACATCCAGGGTACAGAGTATCCATTCATCCTCTATCTGCATCTCTGAGATGACCTGTAACAATTCAGTTGTATGTTTCAGATGGGCTCTGACCCATTTTAATAAAGATTTTAGATATTTAGTCAGATACTGAGAGAGGGGCTCGGTCATAAAACCTCTGCCGGACACAATTGGCCAGCCAGGAGGATTATACAAATGTTTATGTATTTTAGGTAGAAAGTACACGTATTGATTATTAGGATCAAGAATAGTGAGTTGTTTTTTGACATTATCTGTAATAATTCCTTCTTCGACAGACAATGATAAAAAATCATCTATTTGTTTTAGAAACTGTTAGGGTTATAAGTCAGTTGCACATAATATCTATTATCAGCAAGCTGATTTTTGGCATCCGTATCATACTGCTCCCAATTTTGCACCACCACAGCTCCACCTTTACCAGCTCTCAAAATCACTATCTCATGATTGTCAGCCAGCTTAGAAATAATATTCATCTCCTGTGTAGTTACATTACTTGATTTAATATAAATATTCCTGGAATTGAAGTGGAGATCCCCAAGTGTAGAGTTTAGAAATGCTTGAACACTTGGGTGCATTCGGGGTAAAAATGTAGATTTGTGATATCTAAACTGATCATGAGCATCGGTATGACCTTTATCATGGAAAAACAGTTTTAGATCAAGTATCCTACAAAACTCAACTACATCTCTAACAAAATAATCTTCAGAAACAAATCCACCAGGTATATATGAAAGACCTTTATTCAATATACTTAATTCCAAGGAGGAGAGGGGGTATGATGAAATATTTAATACATTTTCTACTGATGTTTCTGTATAAACTTCCGTAGTAGACCTTCCATATTCACTATACTTTATATGTTTTCTACCCCCTTCTCCTTTTTGGTTTAAATCTTCCAAATTACTGGAATTCCCCCTCTTTTGTACTGGTGAGCCTGTGGATACCATAGTTTCAACCTCATACCCAGAAGAGGAATCATCCCCTGATGTGTCAGATGCTTTTTTAAGTATTGATCTGGTTCTTTTCCTTTTAATTGAATTCCTAAATGGTTTTGAAAACCTAACATGCTTACTACTATCTCTAGAGAAAGGATCTCCTTGTTCATAATCTGTGACATCCCTAAGGATTTTTTTCTTTTTTCTTTCCTTTAGTTGTGTTTCGAAATTGGTCAATTCCGTGCTAAGTTTCTTAAGACATGAAGAATAAGTGGGTTGCCCCTCAAATTCCTTAGCTTGTTCAATTAATTTAGTAATGGCAACAATTTCTGAATCAATAGTTCTATCATGAAAACCCATCAATATCTCAACAAATTACATTGCAGTTTTGTGCTGTGCCTCCTTCCATTCCTGAAGTAAAGCCTGGTCAGGATTACTCACCATTGGTTGAGTTCTGACTCGTAAGCCTCTGGATGTTACCCCTTTAACTGTATAGGCTTTGAGTAATTTGTAATGCCATACTTTATTCCTGAGGGAATGCATATGTTTAGTTAAAGTGCAACCACTGCCTCACATGTATCACTCCTGTTGACCGGTGTAGCCCCATTATCTAAATTAGAGTCCATCCCAATGCAAAAAATTGCCAAGTCCTCACAATCGGAGGATAGTCCCTTAATCAGATTTAAAATCTCCATAGTGAATGAGCATCAAAATATATATATATATATATTAAAATGTATGCCCAAATCTGACCATAAAGTGGACAATATCAACTTCTGGTAACTTACCAGGACAATATCAGTCTAGGCTTACTACTAAGTTCCAATCCTATATTTTTTAGACGATCATATAGCATCCATACAGATATACAGCAACAACTGCTAAATAGTCCCGCTGAGTCCTACTTCCTTTCTACCAATGCTGAGTCCACTATAACTCACATCCATAGATTAGGTCTTATGGTCATTACTTATACTAATCCACCTTTCAAAAATAGACATCAACCCCAGCATACAAATATAATGCAAAGAGTAGTAATATTGTAATAACCTTGGCACTATTTGGCAAATGGATAGCCCAAGCTTAGAGCCAGACCAGTCAAGGGAATAAATCCCATATGAAAAAGCTGATGGCTAATAGAGAAATCAACCATAATAAAGACTAATTATTCCCTAGTAGTGTTAATAATGACAGTATACACAAAAACTATATATATGGATCCAAAAACTACAAAAACTGGAAGTTAGTATTAACACTTGACTCATGTGGAGCCTGCCGACCAGAAATAGATTTGGTGCCTAGTCGTCTGTCTTAATATCCATAAGTGGTTGCATAACCCCTACGATATTAATATTCTTGAATCCTAATCCTGCCCAATAGTACATGTAAGAAGATATTACTGTTATTTAAATCTACTAGAATACCTAGTAGCAAGGTATGTAT
Organism: Protopterus annectens; assembly: GCF_019279795.1. Taxonomy (NCBI): domain Eukaryota; kingdom Metazoa; phylum Chordata; order Ceratodontiformes; family Protopteridae; genus Protopterus; species Protopterus annectens. The sequence continues at coordinate 1,782,684,348 of NC_056733.1, read as the reverse complement.
TACCTGTCTAAAATGATAACACATCAACATATGGTCCTATTATGCATTAAATTCCAAACTTTGTAGTTATTTGTTGCCTTAGATCTTAACTGTCATTGTACTACATATCCTCCCCCACGAGTATGAGTTAAATACCAAATATCAATATTGATCCACGTTAGATTCCTATGTAAATAGTACAATTTGAATAGTAATTCTAAACTACTGACATAGGAATTAAAGTCTGAAATGTCACCACCTACCCTAGTGGGCATATAAACTTCAGTTCCCCTAATCAAATTTCAAAGAGGCACTTGTACAATAAATAGCTCATGGTTATAAATAACCAGGGCTGTTAATAATGTTCTATGATGGAAAAATGCCCTGCCTAAATAAGAAGAACATACCACCATAATCTCAATATAATAAAAATCTGATTGAAAAAAATAGTCCCTTGTATCCAGGTATACAAAATAAACCCCTTAGTTCAAAAAATATAGGTGCTAACCTATCAAAGTTCACATCATTAAAAGTGGATGAAAGCGCTAGCTCATTGTGCCTCAGTGTGTCTCTTGGCTGGATCCTGTTATTTTCATTTTCAAAGTTACTAGTTTGTGCTTTCCAGCTTGGTTTACTGTTGTTTCAGTTTTTGTTTTGGAACCAACATTGATGGCAGCTGAGGTTTCTTCACAAGAAGATTTGTTAAATCTTTCCACCTATCCAGTTCCTGAAAGAGGTGAAGAGTTGCCGACTACATCAACTTTTTCATTACAACTGTTGAGTACTATCACCAAGATAGTACAAAATTGTTTGGAAGAACAATTAAACCACAAAAAGGTCCAAAAGGGCGAGGGCGCTTTAAGACCTGAAGTGGGAGATTGCCCATGCCCTTTTCAGTCCTTGGAAGCCTGCAGTGAAGAAAATCCTGTGAACCGAAATGGTGAGGGAGCTGAATCACGAAGTATGGCAAATAATCTTGTATGGAATTACATCAGTAAATCTTATGAGAATCCGTTTACAAATTTGACAGAGATTCCAATGAATGAAACTGTAAGTAAACAATTACATGATTCCAATTCATGCAAAAAGTGCATTTATGAACTGGAGAGACTTGTTTTCAAGTATGTGTCTTTAACTTTGGAAGTACAATACTTAGGGGAATATATTAATCGTAAAATAGTTCCGCAAGGTCTGAGAACGGCAAAATTCCCAAACTGTGTCTCTCCTGGTGATGATTTGTGCAATGTTCTAATAAAATTGTACAATGAGACTGGTTTGGCCATGATGAGAGTGCTTGTCTCTCACTATGAAAAAGAAATAGTTAAACTCAAGGACAGTATTAAATCTATGGATGGAAGTATAAAAAGTTACATCTGCTTCAATAATTTTTCAACATTATGTAATGGAATTGAAGCAAAGGCGGACAGACATAGAGCTACCATTATAGCTAGAAAACAAAATAAATTAAAGAGAGACATTCAAGCATATAGGTCGAATCAGGCTTACATCAGTATTACTGATGTGAGTGGCACCACAGTACCTACAACTAATAACAATTCTTTGGTCAATATGTTGGTTAATACCCAAGAGGTGTTGACTACAGGAAATAAGGAGGTTTTTCCTAGAGTGAATGAAGTACCAGTTAATTTGGTCAGTGATGAACAGAATGTTAATGTAAATGGTATTACAAATAACACAGCAAGAGTGGGAACTAGTTTTGCTGGAGTGGTGGCTACTTGCAATGGACATTCCAATGGACATGTCACTGGCCCTTTTCGAACACAAGGGCCCTCCATGAAAAGGACTATTAAATGGTACAATGTAACGCAGCAGAAAGGGAAGACAAAGGGGAAGAACAAACGGAGGTGATTTCATCTCCAAGAGATAACTTTACAATAGATATTGTTCATTTGAGTAGTACTTCCTTTTGTGCAGCGACTAACAACGTGCTAAGAAAAGGTTTTTTTTTTATTCCTACCAACAGGATGAACATTGGCAAGTTAATGATTGATTTTAGGCTTTTTTTGCATAAACTTAATCTGCAATACATTCTGCATGATGTTACTACTACAGTGGAACAGGGAAATTCCAGGCTTACTAAACCAAGTGTCTTTAACCCCCCATTGGTGAACACACTGCAAGTGTTTCAGAACATTTGTGAAAAAGAGTTTAGAGAGATCAAACATGGCAATGTTAAAAATAACATCTGAAGCTGAATTTATTGCTTTGGAAAATATAAGTAGGAATTCTAACATTAGAACTATGAAAGCTGATAAAGGAGGAAAAATAGTTATCATGGACACTTGTGTTTATGAAAAATCTCTCAGTACATTGTTAGAAGATTCAGACACTTATTCTAAAGTTTCTTTACACTTTGTCAACTACAGTTTTAGGAAAATTGATACCCTGTTGTTTGATATGTTTTGCCAAGGGGAAATTGACAAACTGATTATGATTTTCTAGTGGTAGAACATCTTAAAATGGCTAAGTTTTTTGGAATTCCAAAAATTCAAAATAACGAACTAAGTCCATCTTTTAGACCTATAGTCTCTGCCAGACAATTTAAAACTGAGAATATTTCAATATGGTTAGACAATGTTCTTAATCCAATAGTACAAAAATCTGAACACTATATAAGAGATTCTTGGCATTTGCTTGAGATCCTAGGCAAATATAAAGTGCCTGACAGAGACATATATTTTTGTACGCTAGATGTCACGAGTTTGTATACTTCCATTAATCAGGAAGTAGGTTTAGAGTTCATGAGAGAGTATCTTACATGTCATACTGATTTTTCAGGTGAAAAAGTAAACACAATTTGTACATTAATGGAATTAGTACTCAACAATAATTTTTTGAAATTCAATAATACATTATATAAGCAAATATCAGGTGTAGCCATGGGAGCAAGAGTGGCACCGGCTTTTGCAAATATAGTCATGGCCAATTGGGAAAATAGGTTCCTGAAGTTACACCCTGGTTACAACAAGGTAGAATTATACCATAGATACATAGATGATTTGCTTTTTTTGTTGGCAGGGGAACATTCTGAATTTGTAGAATTTGTATCTGACCTTAATGGCACTACAGATTTTTTATTATTTAAAATAGGTGGTTATGGTGAACAAATTAACTTTTTGGATTTGACACTCAACATAGATAAGGTTACAAGAAAATTTAGAAGTAGAATCTATAAGAAGTCCTGTTTTGCAAACCAGTATTTGCATAGGGATAGTTTGCACCCAACACACATGAAAAAAGGGGTTATCAAGGGTCAAATTATCAGACTCAGTAGGCTCACTTCTGATGAACATATATTTTTAAATGAGCTTATCTTTCTTAGAGAATTATTTCTCCAAAGAGGTTATGACCGAAGGCTGTTAGAGGGAATAGAAAAAGAGGTTTTACGTTTAAGAAAAGGTGTTGCTCAGCCCATTTTGGCTTCTGAGGACATAATGGTGGGAGCTCCTATAAGTTTACATCATAGTAACACAAGAAAAAATCAAGAATTCAACATAGCATTTCCTTTGCCAATAGTAAATGAAATTTGGTGCATAAAGGAAATCATTGAGAAGAACTGGAGAATCATTTTAGGTAACAATGAATTAAGTTTATCTTTGGGGTATTTACCAAAGTTTACATATAAAAAAGTTACAAACATTAGACAGAAGTTAGAAACTCACAAGGACAGATCAGTTAGCAATAAAAAAGGTACTTTTGCATGTAAAGACTGTAAACAATGTAGGTTCATGTGTAATTCATCCTTCATTACAATAGAACATTTGGGACAAACATTTTGGGCAAATAAATATTTTAATTGCCATAGTGAAAATGTAGTCTACATGGCTACTTGTTCCACATGCCAAAATTATTATATAGGCAAAACAAAAAGAGTTTTAAAATTTAGAATTTATGAGCATTTTCTAGCTATAAAGAAAAAAGATAAAAACAATTCTTTAGCTAGACATGCTCTTTCTTGTATGAATTTTAAGAAATTTGAATTTTTCGTTTTAGATTATGTAGAGAAAAAAATGTTTGATGGTGACATTGACAACATATTAGAACAGAGGGAAGCATTTTGGCAGCTCCTTTTTGGGGCTGATACATACCCAGGGCTTAATGAAGTCATTAACATAAAATGTTTTTTAAAGTATAGATAAATAGAGCATGGAATAACATACTGATATATTGTATTTATTTATATGTATGTATATACATTTTTATAGATATATCAATTATTTTACATAGTATTACTTTAAATTTATTTCATTGTGCAGACTATGACATCATTTCCTGTAATGAATCATTTAAAAGGTGGTTAGGTGGTTATTATTTGTTTTTCTGAAGAAGTTCACATCATTAAAAGTGGATGAAAGTGCTAGCTCATTGTGCCTCAGTGTGTCTCTTGGTTGGATCCTGTTATTTTCATTTTCAAAGTTAATAGTTTGTGCTTTCCAGCTTGGTTTACTATCAAAGTTGGTGTCAACATTGACATTTAGTAAACAGCACATCACATTATAACAGTGATGGTATCCACTTAGGCCATTGTTTAGAATATAATGCATACATAAGACCAAAACAATCTACTTTAAGGCAAAACAGAAGCATTTCATTACAAAAAGACCATAACTTTGCCTTTGATATTTTCATTTACAAGCCAATAGAGTCACCATATATTAAGAAGATTATCTATATGCAAACAAATATTTAATGCAATAAGTCCATCACATAACCCATGACATATCTATTTCAGGTTATAAAAGCCTCATACATATGAGACTTTACTGTGCTAAAAGATAGCAAATAGTTTAGCTTTTAAATACAAGTGTGGCACATAAAATACCCCATCATAGAATATCAGACCAATGACATAAAAAATACCGTAAGTCTAATCCGGTACATATTATGTTCCTATATCACCACTAATATTCCAAAACCTAAGAAACTTAACTATAACAACATAGGGAATGTGGCATCTGAATACTATACCCATAAGCAGGCGTCTGTTATAATTCGCCCTTAGTATTCAGTAAACTAAAATAACAACTGTGTCATATGAAAAAGCCAAGTCCTATGATAAAATATCCAACAGTATGTATATGCAAAACTGTAGCTAAACATCTATAAGTTGCACATACCCAGTTAGTATATCATGGACCCTATATCCTTTTATTATTAGCAGACTCCGTGCTTGTGTATAGGTAATGTATAAGTTCACCAATGTACTTCTGTCAAAAGAAAAAATGCAATCAAAAGGTGATAATATGTCCATATATAGAGAGAATCCAGTTAGTTATCCTAAAACACAAAAACTGTAATAATAATAATTCTTAATACATATGCAAATAGTCCCAATTAAAATGTCTCGTCAATAGTAGACAGAATAATGTCCCATTGTTTGTAATAAGTTTTATGGCCGGTAGATCATTCGCGACTTGAAAAAGAAAAGCAGAAGTATGGCCGACATATGCACCCAATTCTTCAGACACTCCCGAACAGAAATATACTGTTATTAAACAGAATTAAAGTTCATGAAGTCATTTTTGGCCTTTCATAATGATGTTGCATAGTTAGCATGCTCGGTTATTTATAGGCGACAATGCTGATGTTACAATACACATCCTAAACCCTCAAACAGCAGCCAACACTTACATTATGTTTCCCAAACACTGTTCCATAGTTTGCTGGCTTAACTGTTTACGAACAGCCTTGCTGAAATTACGACACATAACATCAAATGATGAAGCATATACTGTCATTATACAAAACAGAGTTTCTTGAAATCACTTCTTGGCCTTTCAAACTGATGTTATATAGTTAGCTGGCTCGACTGTTTAGAGGCGACAATGCTAGTGTTAAAAAACACGCCCTAAAACCTCCAACAGCCGCCAACATGACAAATGCCAATCAGAAGTGAAACATCAGTCCAGCCAACAATTACATTTAGTTTCCCAAACACTTAGAACTCAAAGAAAAACTGTTAATTGGCAAAAGTCACCCTTTACTGTTCAGAACACTGTTCTGTAGTCGACAAGCTCCACAGTCTCAAAACACCATTGCTGTTGCTGCGATGTACTTCGCAAACATAATCGTTGAGATAATCCACACACAACAATTACCAGTACTACACTTCAAAAGAATTATAGATTTTAAAGAGTAACAAGTACAAGGAAGACATTACCCCTTAGCTGGCCCACATACACGACACTGTGATGAATTGTATTAAACCCCAACACAGATCAAATGGTGGCGTCTTGTAGCTGTACATTTTAAGATTCTGAAAAAATGACCAAATACATTTCCTTCTTCACGAACTGTAGTTCAGATTGGGTTATATGTTTGTCAACCTGTCAATGCTCAGTTTTTTATGTGGGCCAGACATCTAGAGCACTTAAATACAGAATTTCTGAACACATCAGTGAAATTAAAAACAAGAAACATACAAATGCTCTATATAAACACATTGAAGATCATCAAACAACTTCTTTCCACTTTATAATTATTGATAAATTTTGGATATCAAACACAATAAATCTGGATGGCATGAGTTGTTGAATGCCAAAGAGAGAAAATGGATCATTAAACTGGGAGGGCTTTTTGCCCCAGGATTAAACGAACACCTGTAATTGGTTTATTGGCTAGTGACACAGTATATAAATGTGTGTTTTTTCATTGTACCTTTACACTGATGAAGGCTTAGTGAATTTGAAGCCGAAACCAGTTTGTATTTTTGTATACTGATGTTTTGACTTAAAGAGTATTAATATATACTTTTATAGCATCCACTATCTGCTGGTCATTTTTTGGTTCATGTTGGTATTTTGGGACCTTGCAGATGTCTTACTTGCAGGAATCCATTTTGGACTGGCTTTCTCCTGGGTCAAGCCCATGAGCTCCCTGAGCCTTGTCCCAAGGATTAGGACATATGTCACAACAGACTCCTTGTGGGATTCACACTCACCTTCCCACTCATCATGAATTAAGTCTAGAGGTCCCCTCACCCTATGCCCATAAAGCAACTCAAAGGGTGAAAAACCTGTGGATTTCTGGGGAACCTCTCTGTAAGCAAACAACAGATGGGGCAAATATTTGTACCAATCCCTCTTACACTGGTCTGCAAATGCCCATAGCATGGGCTTGATTGTAGAGTTTAACCTCTCAACAAGACCATTTGTCTGGGGATGGTAGGATGTGGCCTTCAGGTGCTTCACTCCACAGTACTTCCACAGACAAGCCACCAACTCTGACATGAAATTGGCACCTCTGTCAGTCAGTATTTCTTTTGGGAAACCTACCCTGCTGAAAATCTCTAACAAAGCATTTGCCACCTTTTCTGCCTCAATGGAGGGCAAAGCCACTGTCTCAGGGTATCTTGTACATTAATCTGCTACCATACCACTAGGATATACTTTTTCCCTGTGGAACTTGGGGTACTCAGAGGACCCACAATATCCATAGCTACCCTCTGAAATGGCTCCTCAATCACAGGCAAAGGCATTAAAGGAGCTATCACCTTGTCTCCTGTCCTGCCTACCATTTGGCATCACTCAAAGGTCCTGCAGTACCCTGGTACATCTCTAGAAATTCCAGGCCAATAGAAGTTCTGTTCTGCATAGTCTCTTTGTACATTTTATGCCCATATCAGCTGCAAATGGAATATCATGGGCTATGGCTAGAAGTGACAGATGGTAGGCTCTATGCTCTACCAACTGCTGTATCTCTCACCTTCCAGCCCTCCCACAGGGGTCTACTCTCTATACAGTAATCCTTTGTCCCAGTATAGGAGACGCCCCCTTCCTTTGAGAATCAGGTGCCTCACTAGCTACCTGCCTCAGGCCTTGTAATGTAGGGTCTGAGAGCTGACCCTGTCTCAACTCTCTCTTTGTAACCCTTCCCAGCTCCCCTTCCACAGGAAGTCTGGTGTCCTTTGACAGCGGTGCCTCACTGTCAGCCTGGGTACTACTACTCACCTCTACCTTTGCAGTCACTCTGTCCAAGGGACCATCAGTACCAACAAGCAGCTGTGGCTCACCTTCAGTCTCACTGCTACAACGCAGCTTCCTCTCTGAAGTAACCACCTCATCAGTCCTGGCTGCAATAGTTATGTCAGAGGCTGTGTCTCTCTTACCAATGTCCTCTTTACCATTCACTATGATAGGATATAACCTCTGATGGTAGTTTGGTACCCTTGTTGTCTCGACAACCTACTATTGGTATTTTGTCTTTCCCATTTAATGGCTCTCCCACCTTTTCTTCCCCACCTTGTCTCTGTGGATATCTACATGACACATGGCCCCACTGGTTGCATTCCAAACATGAAACCCTAGGTCCTGGATGTGTACCTGGACTAGTGGCTTCCCCTGTTACTGGCAAATTCTGTTGGGGCAGTCTCAGCTGCCCACTGTGGGTTCCCTTAGACCCATGAGCAGCACTGGGTGTCCCTTTTCTGTGCAGGGATGCCCTGCTTGCTAGGTATAGGTCTTCCTTCTTCCCCAACTCATCTGAAGTAGCAGATTGTCTATCAGCTAACCAGATCCTCATGTCCTCAGGCAAAGTGCTAAGGGCTTGTTCCCTCACCAAAAGGAATACCAGCCTTCAAAAGAGGTGAATTGACATCCACTCACCCACCTATGAAAATAAGTGCTCAGTTCAGCAACATATTCACACACACTTTCATCTGCCTTGTGTCTATGCTCACAAAATGTTTTCCTATAAGCTTCATGTGTTAGCTTAAAATATTCTAGCAAACAATTCGTAACAGCAGTATAATCAAAATATTCATGATCAGATATCTTGGACAACACAGTTACAGCTTTATCATGGAGTAAGGGGGTCAGGAACCATACCCAGAGCCTTTGGTCAACATCATACTGTTTACATACCCTCTCAAACATGTGAATGAAACTATCAAAATTATCCCCCTCTGTAAACTGTGGAAGAAATTTACTGACCTTTTGTGCTTCTGGGGTACAGTTAATCCCTTCCCCATTACCTCCATTACTCTGGCAAATAGTCAGCATCTCCTTTTCGTGATGCCTCTGCCTCTCCCTCTCCACAGCTTCCATTTCCGAATGCCTGGCCTCCAACTCATCTCTTTAGCTCCAGATGGATTTTTAAGTCCTCTGCAGAAAGGTTCAGCTGTTCATTCTCTGAGTGTTGTACATCTGACTGTCATCCTGATTGCTGTTTTCTGATGCAGCTGTGACCAAAGCTGCAATCATGTCTGCCTTTGTCAGGTTTCCATGCACCAGTCCTTTAGCCTGGCACATCTCAGCCAACTGGCTTCTTATCAGCTTACCATATTCCTCTGCTGACATGCCTGCTCTCCCTGACTAAGTAAGCTAACAAAATAAATAAAACAATTGTGATCTGAACTCTGAATATTCACTGCATGGGTGATTTAGAGTACAAAAACACCTTTAGTGATCACTGTACACAAGCTACAGGAATTCAATATCCACACTACTACAAGCCAATTAGTATGTGATGTGGCTAACTCACCACAATCAAACAATTAATATTTGATGTGGATAACCCTCCATTGCCAAACAATTAATATGTGGTGTGGATATCCCACCACTGCCAACCAATTAATATGTGACGCCTGTGCATTGGCCCAGTAATCAAGGAGCCTCAATCCTCACCACTAACACCAGTGAGGGGTGTGCATATTGGAGGGATAACAAGTACACACACAGTAAAGTACAATTTTCCTTACGAGCACACAGAGATCACAGCCAGTCTGGGGCTGGTTTCTCCCTTTCTCTCCAGATCACCAATAAGACTCCCCACCAGCACAGTTATAGGGTACAGATCTCAGCCTAGTGGTTAAGCCAAAACCTCCAGCACCCTCTCTTGTCCAGCCAGTGCTTCATGTCCCTGCACAAGTAGCTGACACACACTTTGAGACATGAATTGTATAAAACACACAGACACTCCTGAGTAAGTCTGGCACAGGTTCTCCAGCTAAGCCCCCTTCTCTCCAGACTATAAGGTAGAAATCACTGCCACCAGCCACTAATATCAGCTACTATAAGGCCCTTCCCAAAGGGTGACCAATTTCACTGTGCAATATTACTGTTATCCAAATAGTAAGTGTGACCCAGGGCTAAAGCTATTCGAGTGGCTTGGACAGTATCACCAAATACATGCAATTTACTCTAAGAGCTTAAATTATCTTTAGACAAAACAGCCACAGTTGAATGGTTTAAAACTATTTAATGATAAATAAGAAAACCACAAGACAAATCTTATTACTTCAAGACAATTACATTGCAGAGTTCAGAAATCACAGGAAAATGCTTAAAAATAATACTGTTGAGTAGTCAGACATAAATATAGAAAACAACTAGACTAATCTGGCTAAATTTCTATCTAACTCAATGACACATCACTGTTCTAAATAAATATCTTACTCACGGAGCAAAGGCAGAGTGCTGGTGCATTGATGTCTTCAGACAAAATCCAAAAATGCTTAATTCTCTCTCTCTCTCTCTCTGAGAAAGTCTTAAATTGATAACACAGTACTGTGGAGTCATTTTACATTACATCACTCTTGACACTTCTCTGGTTCCCAAGCTAACAGAAACCCAGAATTTACATTTCTTAGTAAGCTGCACTTGGCCAGGAAACCACAGCAATAAAATACATTATATATATAAAACCTTAGTAATTATCTCTTAAATCAAGACAATAGAAATAATTTCCTGGCCCGGACATCCTGTCAACATATAGTTTAATCATAACATATAGTTCTCTTTACATTTGTAAACCAAGCCTATGGCTTTTATTAATATTTACAAATGACAGAATTATCTACAAAATTCTATCTAGCTAGGCTGGCAGCCTTAACAGGCACTACCACCACCACCATTCCACGGTGAGACACGCTCTTAGAGGCCTAAGGGATAAAGGAGTAGATGGTGGCCTGGAAAATATTTTAGGTGTCTCCTGTGGGAAGGGCAAAGGGAGTTGTGGAGATAACGGTTATGGAGTGAAAAAAGGTTCAGATCCAAGGAGACTTAGGGCTTGACACAGTCAGATCTGAAGAAGGCATCAGATCCAAAGTTTTTGTTACTTTAGCCAATGGGTCAGAGGTTGGAGCTGAACACGAATGATCAGAGGTCTGTTTTCTGTGCTCCTTTTCTTTAGGCGCACAGTCAGGCTTTCTTTTGTCTGTTTAACCAGAGGGTGTTTGAGCCCCAGCACAGGCAGAAACAGCAGAAGAAGGAAGCAAACCTTTTAGGACAAGCTTATTCCTTCTGTTACTTAAGGCATGGTATTTGAATGTCAAACAAACTGAACAATCCATTTCTAATTGGGCACCGCTCAGACAATATATATATACTCCTTGTGGGCACCCAAGTTAGGGATCTTATGCCCACAGGAGGTGCAGTTTTTAAAACTCATAGGTTTGACAGCCATAACCAGAAGCTAAACTATTTCTATGATCAAAAATGAAGCAAAGGAAACTTCTGTTAGTTTTTTTTTTTTTTTTTGCAGAAGAAGGAGGGAAAATTCCACCAATGATATGTGAGGGATACCCTAAAAGTGGGTAAGTAAAGGGAATGGTACCACCGATGGTATGAAGAGAATACACTGAATGGGTAGAAAGCTCCATCAGTGGACAGAAGAGGAAAAACCGAAAAAGAAAGAGAAAGGATAGAAAGGCAAATAAGTACTATGGAAGAGTAAAGAAAGGAGGAAGAAGGAAGCAAACTAACTGCAGAAAAACTTCAGTAAAAGGATAAAAGGCTTTAATCTTTAATACTCCAAATGCTTGATAGTAGAAATCCATGTCTGAATGATGTGGCAGCTAACAAGATCTGCAGTGTACCAGGAGAGTGGGGAATTATGGGTAAAGGCAGGAGTTGGACAGCTGGACCCAAGAGTCTGGTAAAAGCAGCTGAGTTGGATTTGCTGTCAGATCTGAGACCTATCAGGTGTGGAATGAATGAAAATTACAACATCAGATCCACAGATATCTGTATATAATATGAAAATAAAACAGCACTGTATAACTTAGTAACATATTTCAACTTGTCAGGCTGTCATATTCACAGTGTCACTAAATGGTCGTTTCATATATTCATTGATATTTATGTGATTTTATTATACTGAATGAGCCAAGTGGAAGGAAATGTAGTTTGTCAATAGTAAGTTCAGAAGTTAAAGCATACCTGACTGAATCCGTACTTGGCAGTTTTTACTGTTGTACTACTTAATTGCAGATTGTGTACAGCATTTCATGGAAGCATTGTTTCTGCTTGGTTACTTCTGGTTCAAAGTCTGTATCTTCTTAAGGCAATAATGTGAAGTACAGCACTCCTGGCATTAATATTCTGCCCAGTAGTGAAAGCAGATGTATTTGAATATGGACTTAGATGATCTGTTAAACTACTGGTTTGCCTTTTGACGCTTGTGAGGCAGTCATTGCACTTCTTTTCTGAGTCAACAGACTTGTTATGGTGAAGTCAGATTTTTCTTTAGCACTTGCAGCACGTCATGAGAGTATGACAGCAAAAATTGTATTACTGCTCTTTTAAAAAGTAAAGTTTGAAACATTTACAGTTGTAATATTCTGCGAAGACAAGAATACTAAATGAAAAGCAACTCTTGTTTTTAAAAGCATTTGTTGTAGTTATTACTAATTCATCATTTGCTTTATTATTTATTAAGAATGAAATAAAAACAGACTATTCTGCAGCAGATGACATCACTGGCTTGACAGCACAAAGTCTACAAAACTGCATGTTATTTAGAAAGTGTAAACATCAGGAATGTGTTAACTCGGCTAGGATGACAGCAAATGACATCAGTAAAATAAAACTGCCAAAGGAAACAAAATACATATATTGAGTAAAACAATTGTTGTAAGAAAGAGCAGCATAACATATAAACAAGTAATAGATAAAGAAGATGCAAGAGGAGAGAAAGTTTTACTTTTAAGGTTGCCAGATCTAAAAAGCATGTAGCAGCTAGTAACGTATATAACAGAAGCAGAGATAAAAGTATGCCGAGACCGCAGTTTGCTTTAATGGAGCACAACTCTCATGCTTCCTGAAGATTTGTAAGTATTATTGAAGGGTATGTACGTTTGTCAGCACTAATATGCTCCACACACACTCAGGGAGGTCCGCAGCTATCTAAGCCACCAATGACTAGAATCTGATTAGAAGACCTGGGAGTAGAGTGAGACACAGGGTACCTTTACTGAAATATTCAGTTTTCATCATTGTCATTAAACTGAAATAGCAATAGCTGGGGGAGTGCATATCTGCATGATGCCTGTTTTGTATTGACTTTTTTTTAAATATCATATCCTTTTATCACCTTTGGCATTAATTAAGTCAGATTCCTCTTTAACATAACTCACATGGATGTAAAGGATGTAACTCTGCTTCTGTGAGATACTCCCAGCAAAATTATTCTCTAAATTACTGGGAATGAGACATAAGCTGCTTGAAATACACATTGATATACCATTTGCCTTTAGTTATTAATTATTCTGCTTATGTTTTATAATTTTTTTCAGGTCTCAACAAGGCAAAATTGTATCATTTGTTTACTGCAGCAGGCTTTTTTAATTCACTATTTTGTAGGTATTTTAATACTGCAGTTAACACAATAATGAAGAAAGGAAAATAAAAAGCTACCACATTTCTAGTTGGTAATAAATATGAATTAATGTGATGAACTCAGTCCCTTACAGCATAAAAAGTATGCAACATTTCTTGCTGACTGTTCAAAAACTGTAAAAGAACATTGTAATAGCAGTATATATATATATATATATATATATATATATATATATATATATATATAATATATGCAACTGTCACAGTTAACTAAGAAATGTTGCTTTCTCTAATCCTTCATGTATGAAAAGAAATTATCAATGATGAAGCTAGTCACACAAAACAATGTGGAACATAATGAAGGAAAAACAGTAAGTAAAATACCATATCTGGCAATGGTAGCATTTTCTACTTTAACATATATGCCAAAGTAATACATATAAACAATTCAGGAATCCAGAAATGAAGTTTAAGCAGATTCAGCATACAAAAATAGCACAGATTTCACTGTTTACATTCAACAGCTCTTACTGCTTATTTCCAATTTGTTGGTGAAGGACCACTTCAGCCTAACCACCGCACATGGTAAGTCATTACTTTGCTAGGCCTTCCCAGAAACCCTGGTGCATTGTCAAACCACAGTAAGCTCACATCAGCTGTATTTACAGCAGTCTAAGTTAGCTAATATAGTCCACGATTTGACAGAAGATGATTAGTTACTGCTTTTTCTTTCTTTTTGGAGTCTTTCTCTAAGTTGCATAAATCTTATACTAACTATATTACTGACAATATGTAGTGTCATGGAAATGCTTAATTGTTGGTCTGCTTTTAACCTTTAACTGCTATGCTAATTCAAGACCATTATAAATTTTTGTATTTATACAGGTGGATTAGGTGTCCACAGGAAACACATATGCTCTCTATGGGTGAAGCCACAACAGAAAAAAGAAACTATAGCATATCAGCATGTCTACTAAGTTCATTTACTGAAATACCCTACAAAATTTCATTTGAAAACACATAGGTATTTACTTATCTGATGTGGCAGTTTTCCACTTCAGTGAGCATGGAAAACTGAACACAGCCAAATTTAAAAAGCTGAGACAAAAACAAAAAAATAAATATTTTTTTATATATATTGGAAGTAAAACAGACTGGAAAAGTTCCAAAACTGTCATGGATCATAAACAGCATGACAGGGGGTTACTAGGGCAGATAGCTAAGTAAAGATAGTTAGGTATGCACCCCTGCTGTACAACACCACTGAGGATAAAAAATGTTCATGGAGTGTTTTGTCTGAAAACAGTTTAGCATGAATACAGTCCTGCAGTATCAGTGTAGTTAGACTGCGTGCCCTTACGTTATGATCTTAGGTAGACATAATCTCAGTTCTCCAAATGTATTACTTTAAATCTGCCTGACTGCAGAAGGAAGCAGTTAGAACACCAACTCTTTCCTTTAAATGCACCACTTCCGTCTTTCTTAACCATTCCATAACATGCCCCTCCTGAATGCTTCTGTAGATTAGAACACTGGTTCTGCAGTTCATTCTCTGAGTTCCCATGACTCCACAACCCTTTCTGTTAAGAAGTGCTTTTACAAAGTCATAAAAAAGGTGTTCACTACAGTCTGCTCGCTTATGATACAATACTGTCACACAGTCACCTTAGAAACACACAATATACTTCCATATGATGACAAGGAGAACTTTGCAAAGCAAAACTGTTTATTTTTCTGAACAGATGCCAATATGCACCAGCAGGATTGAAACTGGTATATACTGGAAAATACATCAAACTGAAAGATTTTATAAATGAAAAATGTCTTTAAAACAGAAAGGCATCTCTTCTTGCCACAGCAACTATGGAGATGAAATATATCCCTTCACAACTATAACCTATAATTAGCTAAATTTCAAAGGTCTGTGTGCAATATGTTAGATAATACTTCAGGCAAACAACATGTAGCACAGATAATTAAGACCAACTGGTACACAAACTTAATAAAACTGAACAGATGGTTTGGTACAGTAATCAAAAAGCTATTTTTCCCTTCTCCATGTGTTTTAATTCGGCAGTTAAATCTCTTTTAAAGGGCTGAATGAATACAATCAAAATTTTGAGCACATATGGACTTACCTCAGTATGAATCCAGAACTGGTAGAGAAGATTAAACTGAATATGAACAGCAAATACAGATGGAGGAATAAATAGCGCCATTGGAAGATAGAATATCTGGTAAAAGGGAACAGATTGAGATATTATACCTACACAGGACAATAATCCTGCATTTAGGTTTAATATAAAACATTCCACAAGCAGTAAGTCATCTACCTATATATTTTTTTTTACAGAAAACATAATGGTTTTGGTACATTACATCCAAGAAAGAACACTAACATTTATATTGGTGAAGGTGAACGCATAATACATATTTCTGAGTTTGGAAGCCTGGGCATTTTTTGGTTTGATGGACAGAAATGCCATTAGATTTTTTTTGGTATATCATATATGTCAGTGTCAGAATATTTGATTTTCCAGGCATCCATCCAGTAGCAAAATGCCAGATTCTGAAGCAGTTTAATCTCTTGGCAAGATGCATGTCACAAACATTCACAGAGCAGCTGCAATTTAGCACAATAAGTTCAGAAGCCAGGTGATAAAAGTAAGGTAGGATGAGTAACTACATGCAATTCTATTGAGCACAAAGTACAAATTGAAAAAAGCAGCTGTACAATTACAGTTTACAGAACTTTCTCGCCTTTCACAGTGTTACACCACCCCCCCTAATCCCAGGAACAAAGAAATAAAAGACATCATATCTGTATAATCTTGTTAATAAGATCTGTTCAATTAAATAACAAAATGACAAGATAACATTTAGTATGAAACAAGTTATTAAATAAAAGTCTGCTGTAATAAATAGAGTAGGAAAGGGGTAATGTGACTTTCTGGAAAGTATCAGCAGTCAGAGGCTTCCAACTTTTTTAACATGTTAACAATTTTGTCAGAAATAACTGTATATTCTGTGACAAAAACTCAGCCCAGTAATTCAAGTTTTGTATTGTTCAAAGTTATTTATTATTAGCATGTAAAGGATTAATCTTAGCAGTAAGTCAAGCTGGTAACCATTTGAAATGTCAGGATCCACTGCAGTGAATCCTGAAATATGGAAACAGAATGGCCAAAAGATTGGATTTACATATACTATGTCCAACATGCCATTTCTTAGAATATTCTCTTTTCTCTGAGATATGGCAATCGGTATCTATATATATAAGTTCAGGGGTTGTGGGGTGCTTGTCCTCCATGAGGGGGTGCAGGGGGGCTTGCACCATCCCATGCAAAAAGAAGTTTAAAGGAGAAGAGTGATTTTTGAGATTCGCTCTTCTCTTTTGTTTTGCGTCTTTTCTGTTTCTGCTTGTCAGTACTCAGCATTTTGAGTGCCGATATTTCAGTAGGGAACTAGTAAGTTTCCTCTATAAGGAGGAAGTAATGCTTTTACCTGGTACACCCACTAAAGAAATATCAAGAAAAATCAAATTAATTTCTTCTCCAAGTATGACTAAAAGATTACGCAAGATAATTACAAGAAATGTCAGAAAGAAAATCGTAGATGCCGCAAATGTCTCCTTTACAATTAAAAGTAAATCATCAATATAATAAAATAATACTTGTTTAACAATAAAAAAGAGAGAATTTTGACTTATTTTGCTGTTGAGCAAGCCCCCCCCCATGTTGGGAAAAATCTTCACCACCCTAAAATATATATATATATATATATATATATATATATATATATATATATATATATATATATATATATAAATAAATATATAGGGTCTACTTTGTCTCACCAAAATAGCACTTCACCGATTCCATGATGGCCGACTCCGCTTCACCAAAATGGCTTTAACCTGAAAGCACAAACTGCCGAAATCCTTTCCCTGTGAAAGGAATCATTTGGCCACCATGGAAAAATCCTCAACAGACCAAAACTAAACCCACCCATGTGGGAGGCTTTGCCTCCCACACACACCCAACTTAAATATACCAACTCCAATCGCACTAAACCGGAGAAAGGGCAAAGTCAACCCTTGTAGCCAAGTGGCTCCTTTCACAGGGAAAGGATTTTGGCAGTCCATGCTTTTGGTTTAAAGCTGTTTCGGTTTAGTGGAGTTGGTCAACTAGGACTTGGGGAAGTGTTATTTCTGTGAGTCAAAGTAGATCCGTGTGTGTGTGTGTGTGTGTGTGTGTGTGTGTGTGTGTGTGTGTGTGTGTATGTATGTATATATATATATATATATATATATATATATATATACACACATTATATATATGGGTTCCCTTCAGAAGCTCAAAATACTGAAATCTTGAATTTCAGTATCTCGAGCCCAAGAAGCCGAATCCACAGAACAGCAAAAGTTTAGAAGCGCGAAATTCAAAACCTCGAATACCAGATGTTTTGAATTTCACTCTTCTAAACTTCCTCTGTGGTCATTTATTCACGTAAGTGTGTGTGTGTGTGTGTGTGTGTGTGTGTGTGTGTGTGTGTGTGTGTGTGTGTGTGTGTCTGTATGTGTGTGTGTTAAGGGGTTTGGGTTGGGGCTGTGGTGTGTGTCAGTATGTTTTGTTGCTGTGATGCATGTGTGCAAGGAGAATGTAGATTGGGTGTGTGTTTGTATGTACTGCAACATTGGAGTGAGAATATTTAAGTAGGGGGGTCATGGGGGCGCACTGTGTGTGTTTGTGTGGAGAATGGTGTGTGTGTGTGTGTGTGTGTGTGTGTGTGTGTGTGTGTGTGTGTGTGTGTGTGTGTGTATGTGTGTGTGTGTGTGTGTGTAGTACCGCAAAATTAAAAATGTCCGGTATTCGAGGTTTTGAATTTCATGGTTTTCAGTTTTCGTTGTTCTGTGGATTCGGCTTCTTAGGCTCGAGATACTGAAATTCGAGATTTCAGTATTTTGAGCTTCTGAAGTGAATCCATATATATATATATATATATATATTTATATATATATATATATATATATATACATATATATATATACATATATATATATATATATATATATATATATATATATATGTATATATATATATATATATATATATATACATATATAGATATAGATATAAACTCAACCACACAGTCACACAGAGGAGAAAAGGCAACAACATGAATTTGCTGAAAGTGGCTTTCAGTGAGAAAGAAGTTGCACAGTTGCCAACTAGACAAAAAAAAAAAAAAACGGTCAGCAAAAACACGTTTCCTATAAAAAAAGAGTCCTTGTACTTAGCACTTCCTCATTTATTTCATAAAATACCAATTCATTGCAGGCATTTTAAAGATATGTAAACTGTGTTGCCTTTTTGAATTAAGAATGCTTTGGATACTTACCCAGGAAAACCATTTCTGCATCAGAGATTGCCTCAGTGCTGTAGTTAAGTTGTAATCCTCTGAGCTATGGTGAGCCTGGTGAGCAGACCACAAAATATTGACCTCTGCAAAAAAGGCACATAGTCAATTAATGCTTGTTTGATGCTTACAGACACATTTAAGAAGAGACACACTTTCTTTATGTCAGAGCATTCTAATAATAAGTAAAAATGTTGGTAGCAATGTAATAATTATATTACACTAAATCATTGTCTCATTAAGACTCAAAAATTTTAGGTGAATTCAGCAAAGGGACTTGAAAGCTGAAAGTTTTTTTTTTAGTTAACTATGAGAAAAAGTCACCTCAAGTTATTAGGTCTCAATGGAACAGGGCCTGATGTATTGAATGAATGCCAAGATAATTTACTGCCATATGGCTCACAAAATTAGTTTTGTCATTAAAAAAAAAAAAAAAAAACAAAGTCTAACATTTGAATGAATCAGAATTATGTTATTTTACTCTTTTTAATTTCTCCAAATCTTTTAGGTTTCTAATACCATGACAGGAATGGACCCCATTCCTAAGTCCAAATATGATTACAGTTCATTAAATTAGTATTGTTTCAATCTTTGATCTGCCCAAAGTGCTCTTTGCAGCACCCACAATGTGCCCAGTAATGACTCCTGCAATTTGTATGGGGTTACATGGATTTTTAACATATCTAAATACGACTGTAGATTCTTTCTTATAAGACCCGTTGCTCCTACTACTATTGGAACTGTCTGGGTGTCTTTCTTCCACATTGCTCTTGTTTCTCCCAGCTGATCCTGATATTTTATGACTTTGTGTCTCTCTGTACACAACACACTGTAGTCAATGGGTGTAGTGATTGTAATGATCAATGCATCTTTTGTCTTCTTTTCATGGACAACTATACCTGGCTTTCTAGCATCTGTCTTTTAAACTGTTAGTAATGGGTGATCCCATGTAATATAAACTTCATCATTTTCTGTGATGCTTTGTAGCTTATGTTACACTATAGAGTTGGCTATGCTAAGTAAGAGGGCGTCATGTGAACAGAACGCATTACATAAACATGTTCAAGTCTTCTGAATTTCTGTAATTTTGTATCTGTTTTTGACCCCTGTGCAGATGACTATTGACTATCACTGTGGCATCATCAAACCAGTCTCAGATGTTAGGAGTTACTCTTGAAACCCTGGACATGATCCAATATTTTTCCCATTGCCTGTGAGGAGACCGAGGCATCCTGGCACTGCATCATACTTGTAGGAATATATTTTTTAGGGGGGGGTTATACCTTATTCATTTTTTGCCCATATAAATGCCATTCAATGAGTAAAGCCCTGTTCTTAAGATCCCCTCCTTCAGGGATAGGCAAGCCAGAAAGTTACCACAACATTTGCCATAATCCAATCTTACTCCTGTCATGTTGGGTTTGCTATCTGTGCCCAAAACTGAACATCTGGGTTACATCTAGGGCTCTATCACTCTGTGCCATCTGATTCACTGGTCCACAAGACACTGGCTCACAAGTAGTGTAGCCATCTTTTTCAGATGTCCAGAGTGGGGAATGTCTTACTAAACCATGAGATTTTGCAGAATAAACCATACTTCCACCATTACAAAATGCTTATTTTTTTTTTTTTATGGGTGGCGCAGTGGTGCAGCGGTTAACATTGTAACCTCACAGCAACAGGTTCTTTGGTTTGATTCTCAGCCGGTGTGCCTTCTGTGCGGAGTCTGCATGTTCTCCATGTGTTTGCGTGGGTTTCCTCCTGTACTCCGATTTCCTCCCACATTTTAAAGACATGCCTCTGGAGCATTTCTCCCCGGGCCTCCGTGAAAACAGGCTTTGTGGAGCCTAGTCGGACTTTCCCGGTCAACAAATGTTAAATAAATAAATAAATTTTATTACCAAAACAAAGCAAAATTTTAGTTGGTATGTTTGGTTTATATCACATTAAGATGCTTCGGGTAGTATACACAATGTTCTCCTATATTTAGATATAAGAAGATATTTTTTTTAATAAGGTATCATGGTATTTACTATTTTTCATATTCTGTGAGAAAAGGATGAGATGGTAACTACATTTACAACATAGCCAAAAATCCACTGAGCAGTAAAATAAATCTATCTAACAACAATAAAATGTTTAAAGCAAGTATTTGACAATGTGGAAAGTGCATATAAAGTGTAAGTGGAGTTATGCAACCATGTCTGAAAAATGCTTTATAAACAGAATGAGGAAGTATGTTGCAAAAAGTAGACATGATGGCAATATCTTTCCACATTTTAATATTCAGTCGTACATATTTGAATATTTCATTGTTTCACTGTTTAAGTTTAGGTTTGATGAAATCAAATGATATCACTTTCAGCCAAACTCCAATGCTTAATTCCCCCAAAAAACATTCCTCCCAACATTGATATAGTTTATTTTTCAAAATAATCTATATTTGAAGCAATTCTTAAATCAAAAAGCATCAAATACACCATGTAGCTACCCTAACATGGACACATTTGTTAATGTATTTAGTACTCATAATGTTCAGATCTATTAATGACTAATTCTTGTTGGCTTAATATGATCTAAAAATGATATATCCAAAAGTCTTCCCTAAAAATTCACCTTGATATATTTAAAAATCCAAATTAACTCCTCCCTAAAAATT
Source organism: Protopterus annectens (assembly GCF_019279795.1). Classification (NCBI taxonomy): domain Eukaryota; kingdom Metazoa; phylum Chordata; order Ceratodontiformes; family Protopteridae; genus Protopterus; species Protopterus annectens. The sequence goes on along the minus strand of NC_056733.1, from coordinate 1,782,662,715 downwards.
CCATACCATACAAAAATAAGTTCAGTCTCCTAAATCTTGCCCCATTTCTAAATTACCAACACCTTTACTATTACTGTAAACAATCTTTGCATTTTCTAGCTAAGTATAATTGTTTCTTAAATATGAACAAATCACTAACTCATATTCAACTACTGATCTTATTGTGGATTTATAAATGGGTCCTAAGTCTTAACATTTCATTGAAGATATAGTCCAAAATAAAGTTCTTAAGATCAAATATCTCCTCAAAATATTATTAACATGACTCAAGAAGCTTAACTTAAAATCAATGCTTACTCCCAGATCCATGAATTGATCATATTCTACAATAACAACTGAATCCAATGAATACAAACAGCCTGGGTTTAGTTTACTACAATGCATCACTTTACATTTTAAATTAAATTCAACATTATTTAATTTTGCCAGTCTGGCTCCCTAATGAAATATCAGCACTTGTAATGGCAAGTCCCAAAATACAGAAAAAAGAAACACCAAAAATGCAGGTGAATACTGAACATCTCTCTTCTTCTTTAATTTTTTTTTTTTTGCAGGGGTTAAGCCCACATTCCTGAACTTAAACCAGTACATGACTGTGTGGTATTATTTTATTCATACTATACTGTCTGGAGTACACCTCCTTTCCTACAAATTGTAGCCATCCTACCCATCAGCCCATTCTTAATCCACCTAACTGCATACTGCCCAAAGCCATATTCCTTGATTACTTTAATTATAGAATTATGTGACAGTTCACCAAATTTTAGATAAATCTAAGTATATAACATCAACTGGAATCCTATTATTAAGGTTGTCACAGTTGAGTTATCCTTTGAAAAACCATGCTGATGTACATCTTGAAATGTAATACTCTCACCTTTAGTCAATACTGATATCTGTATTTGCTCAAGACATTTGCCCACCAAACTAGAGAGACTGATTGGTCTATAATTACTCTCAGTATAACTCTCATCCTTATAGACAGAGTACAAACTTCTACTGTTCTGGGACAGCCCACATTGTAAAGTCATCTCAAAATAAACAATAAGCAATTTATTAGACAAGTCTTAATAACAAGAAGATTATCAGGACCTAGAAAAGTTTTATTTTTTATATCAGGTGAGGTCCTTACTAGCTCCCTAGTGATAAGAATGCATTTCATAAAAATATCTGATGATACACATTCCTCATTATTCCAACATGTGATGTCCCTTGACATCTATGAAAACAAATTCCCCAAAACTTTTGATAAGTTCTTGAGGGTTAGTTTTTCTATCACTTTCCTCACAAATCTTAATTTTGTTAGAATAATCCTTATGACACCCACCCACACACATACTTAAAAAATGATTTATTACTATCTCCTTCTCCGATACTAAGATTCACTTCAAATCTCTTTATGGCTGTTTGTCTAACCTTCCTTATACATTCCTGATTCTGACAGAATTGTTCATCTATTATACCAGCTTCTCCATTTGTTTCTTTTATAATCCTTTTTATCCTTCTATACAGGCATGGGGGGGGGGGTATTTTCATCCCCTTATATATCCTTTTAACTGGAACATATTTTCCAATTTATTAGTTTATTCTCCTATAAAAAGGATCTCATATTTCTTGTATATTTAAACCCATGAATTCCTCTTAACAGTTCCATTTATTTATTTTATTTATTTATTTGCTGCTATTTGATTACCGGAAAGTCAGACTGGGTAGGTGTTCATTTTCATCAGAGGCCTGAGGAGAAAACCTCCTAAGTATTACAAAACATTTTAAAAACATTAATTTTGAAATCTTCAAAATAATAAAAAAAATTTGCAATTTAAATAATTATACCAAATTAAACATAATGTAAAAATATTGACTAATAATAAATACAATTTGTATGACAATGATTTAATATTTAGAGTAATCTTAGCCAGTTTATAGTGAAATTGAAAGTAAGTTATTTCAATACAAATGGGCATTGCAATATGAAGTGACAGAAAAAAACAGAGTTATAGCATATTTAGAAAGAGAGGTCACCAATATTTTAAGGCAAGAAGCATGGCCAGAGTTGAGGAGGTTGGAGAGAATCAAGAGCAGGCAAATACAAGCAGGGTATCAATCTCATCCTACAACAGAGCACCTGAGAGGGGCAATTATCAGAGAAGGGGACAACAGAGGGGAGGAACAAGATCATGGAGGGGACATCAGTCGCTACACAGCAGAACATGGAACATGGATCAACCCTAGTTAGCAGCCTATGGATTCCAATTGATAAACAATCTTCCTGCTAACACCAGTGATGAAAATCTGTTTCAAACCCAGCATGAGGATCACCTTTTACCTTCTTCTTCTACTAAATATATCTAATACTAATGATGATTTCTTGGTATACAATTATTGAAATTATTTAATTGATGGAAAAAGTGCAGAAGTTTTTGCTAGAGGTTTCACCATTGTCCCAGTAAAACATGTGGATACTGCACACATGCTAATGGATTTAAAACATTATGTACGGAAGCTCAACTTTAAGGTAATTTTCCAACATTCCAATATAACAACAGCAATGGACCCATTGCAACTTTTCTAGCACTTAAACCCCCCCCCTCTCTGCCGTACACTAGCATTATATGTGAAATTGTGTAAGTTGGATATTAGAAATAATCTACCCCAGCAAAGACCATTTAATAATATGGATAAACTCACAGGTGAAGAGAAAGATAGACTAGTATCATTAAGGAATAATACCAACATCAGGATAATTGTGGTGGTGGTCACCTCACAGTAAGTCGTTGTCTCATTCCATTCTCAGCTAGAGCATCTTCTGTGTGGAGACATGCGTGAATGGGCGTACCTTCGTTGAAGGTTGTGCGTCAGGGCCGGCAACTCAGCACGTAAAAATCTACTGCCAATCATTAGCGGACTGGAGTTCCGCTGTGGTGATCCCTAATTGGGAAAAGCCGAAAGACACAACAACAACAACAACCAACATCAGGATAATTAAGCTAGGTAAGGGTGGTGGCTTAACAAGTTTTAATAAAGGTGACTACAACTTAAAAACAAAACATCTTTTGAGTGACTGTACTTATAGGAAAGTATCCCTTAATAAAAAGGATGGGGTATATAGGTGTATAATGGGATGGATACATGATCTGTTTATCGAGAAAACAATTACAATTGATGAATATAACTACTTAAATATATCTAATCCGAAAACACCTTCAATTTTTGGTGCCCCTAAGTTGCACAAAAGTATTGAACGACCACTCATGCACCCAATAGTGGATGCACAGGGCAGTATTACTCACCCCTATGTAAAGCACTTGGATAGCAAGTTAAAATCTCTCATTTTTGAAGAGCCTCAAATTTGTCATGACTTCTGGAAATTTCTGCAGAAAATGAATACTATTCTATTCTAAGCATCCTACATACTTATAACAATAGATGTTAACCTTTTATTCTGTTATACGCGTTGGGGGTTGGATGGTTTTGTGAATATCTAGCTGAAAAAGGTCTGCCACAAGATAAAATTAACCTATATGAAAACTTGCTAAATATCGTGTTAAAATTTTTAATATTTGACAAAGTCATTTATCATCAATGTACAGGGGTTGCCATGGTGTCTCCTTGTGGTGGCTTATTTGCGAATATTATGATGTTACAGTGGGAGAAGAACTATTTATTTACATCAATGTTCTATAACCACTGTAAGTTTTATACAAGATTCCTGGATGATGTCTTTATTTTATGGGACAGAAATAAAGACCTAATCCCATCATCCACCCAGTTCATCAATGACTCAACTCCGTTTCTTAAGTCTACCTATACCTACAGCAGCAAACACATCACATATCTTGATTTATGGCTTATAAAGGACAATTCAAATGCTACGTTTCTTTCCAAAATATATAGTAAAAAAACATATTCCAACAGCTTTCTTCACATTGATAGTTCCCACCTCATTATCCAGAAAAAGGCTGTCATAAAGGGCCAATTTGTTCAGGCAGCCAGGATGACTTCTAGAGAAGAGGATTTTTGGGATGAATGCTAAATTGTGAAATCTTTGTTTTCCAAAAGGGGTTATCCGGCTGCCTTTATAACAATGCAATGTATGACATGATGAATAAAAGGCAGATGAACTATTTTGCTCATATTCTATTAAAAAAATGTCTCTCATCACACATTACAAATTACCTCTCCAAGTTTGAGGGAAGACAATGGGCTATCTAATGTTTTTTTATTACTGTGTTCACAAAAGATAGTCTGTTAATAAAAACATACTTGAAAAGAACTGGACAATTCTACTTGATGAACATTTCCTAAGGGAAAATACTTGCAAAAAAACAAGAATTATATATCTCAGGGGAACTAATCTCAAGGCTTTCTTTGAAAAACTATCGAAGCAGACTACTGTTAAAGGCATGAAAACTTGTGGGAGTTGCAATTATTGTAAGTTTCTTATCACTACACAACTACAGGTCGACCAACATGCAATTAACATTAATGGCTAGTATACTTGCAACTCCAAAGGTGTGGTATATTGTGCTACCTGTAATTCATGCCCCTGCTTTTATATTGGGAAAACTGAGAGAAAACTGCATGAGAGAATTTATGAACACAGTTATGAAGTCAAGAAAAAGAAACTGACAGATGCATTAGCTAATCACATTAGTGAAAATCCTACACATGATTTTAAATTTTGTATTGTTGAGCAAATACAGGTACAGTACATATATGACAGACATGGTCCATGGCAATTACATCTTGAATAGCTTGAGCTGTACTGGAAACTCAAGTTATTCTAACAACTGGCCTGGTTTATATGGTCAACTCTCTATTAACTGCCTGTTGAGGTTAAAAGCATTAGAAAGTTAGCTGTAGTTTTTAAAATTAACAGGACAGACAATTTAATTAGTTTTATTTTCTGTCGTATAATGCTGCTATGATATTATATACATGGTTATGAAACTTTTTTTAAACAGTTTCATGACACATACATGTATATCTTATATATTTTTTACATTTTATATTGTTTATTTCCATATGCATATTCATACATATTTTCATGCATTCCTCAATATTGGTTCATACTATTTATTCAAGTCATAGATTGCATGCATTTTATTTAATTAAAAAAATTGCACTTTAAAAGTTGAAGAATATTTACATTTGGCTTGATTTGTTAGTATATGTGCCTTATTTCTTAAGACTTGTTATTGTGCATTTTTTAACTTGTAAGTCTTTTAACTTGCAAATTTGTTTTCTAAAAAACCTACCTGGCTTTGGAAACTATGCTGGGGCTTGGCTAAAACATGACTGTGTTTATCAATTCTGGTTGGCTTAGAATAGTATACAGGTAAGTGGAAATGTTTCCATGATTATCTGATGAAGTTTCAAGCACTGAGTCGAAAGCCCTTATGTTTTATGTTTTTATTCATTTGGTTTATATTAGTTTATTAAATAAATTACAACTTGTCTGGAGGAGTTTTGCGGTGTGGTAAGGTCAGCTCTGTTTTTATACTAGTCTGTACCTTCTTTTCGGTTCTTTTATTTTTTTCTCGACCTTCTCTCAGTCAGTACTATATCATTACAAAGCACATTAGTTTGATTTATAATTTCTTTGATTACCTCAGACTGTATCTCCTTCTTTTCAAAATATGCACAGAAAGGCAACAACAGAACCGCACACCACGTACTTAATAAAATAAATAAGAGGTTTATTGAGCACGCTTTCGTTAAATGACTTCTTCAGAATAACAGATAAATCAATAAAATTCCCCTTTTTAAAAACACATTCAGCATTTCATAGGTTGAATAAATCCCACATGACTTGACATCATTTCCCCTAACCCATTCAGCATTTCATAGGTTGAACAAATCACACGACTTGACATAATTTCCCCTAACACATAAACATCTCTGAAAACCTGTTCACAGTACATCAAGGTCAAAACACCCAGTGTTCATCAGTACATTGTCCCTGAAGAAATGTTACATGAATAGAGGACCATCAATTCAAATAAAAGTAATGACATTTACATAAGTCAACCACTGATGAATATTGTTAAATAAAATACATTGATTTTAACCTTAACAAAGAGCCAAGAGACAATCTATCATTAAGGCCAGGTGCAATACAAGTGTTTGTTCTGATCTGCCATTTGAGTTCAAGAAACTCAAGATATACATCTGAAGGTCCCCCTCTAGAACCCAGGTCTACATGGTCAATGACCCCAAATTTAAATGAATGAGTGGGAAACTTCTTAATATGTTTATAGAGGGTGTTGCCCTCATTCTTCTGTCTCATAAAGATGTTGGTAGATTCTTTGTTTTAGAGCTCTAATAGTTATTGCTGTGTAGAAACTATCACAGGAATCACAGACTGCAAGATACACCACACCTTTAGAAAAACAATAATATTTTTTCTTAAGCCAAATGGTCCCAAAACCTTTACCTACTAGTTTAGATTTTTCCATGATGTAAGAACACTGACTGCATCTACCACATTTGTTATTACCAGCTGTGTCCAAAACTTATATTTTCTTCCCCTCAATTAGTCCCTTCAAGGACATATCCCTTTTGTAAACAATAAGGGGTTGTGTACCAACCTTACACAAAACTTCATTGTCTAAGTTGAAAATGCACCACAGTTTTTTTAATGATTTGTTTTATATCAAAGAAATCCAAAGTGTAGGTAAGAATCAAAGCCCTACCAAATCTGTTACCACCTACATTCTCTACCTTTTCAGGAAGACCAGAAAAAAATCAAAACTTTGTAAGTACCTTGCTGTCTTTTTGCCAGTACTTCACTATAAATACTATTAACAAAGAAAGCAGGGTAACCCCTTTTTTCCAACATGTTCTGCAGTATATTACATTCAGCCAAAAAATCAGATTTCTCAGAAATCTTCCTTGCAAGTCTCACATATTGCCCTTTAACAAGGGACTTCTGTTGAGATGGATGCCATCTCTGAAAATTTAACAAAGAGTTTGAATATGTGGGTTTCCTGTATAAATGGGAAGTAAAAATCTTCCTGTCAAGGTCCTTCTTAATGGTAATGTCCAAGTAGTTTAACTGATACACATCTTTAACCACAACAAATTTCAAGAAATGTGTATTACTGTTAATATATGTAAAAAACTATCCAAATCAACTTCACTACATGTCCAAAAAAACCCTCCAAATCATCCAAATACTGACCAGGTTATGGATGGGTTAGATTATTTCACAAATACAATTGTGGTAGTAAAAAAGTCATTTATGCCAGCATTTGTCAGACTGGTATGTGCTTCTATATCGGAATAAACAAAAATGCTTTTAGAACCCGCATTTATCAACATATTTATGATATAGATAAATGTAACATTACAAATATCATAACATATCAACCTTCACCCAGGTCACTATTTCAAGTTTGTAGTTCTTGAACAGATCATCATAGACGAAAGGGGTGGCCCTATTGACCATTTACTGGAGAATAAAGAACTATTATGGCAAATGAGGGTCAATGCCAACTCTAGCCCAGGGCTTAATGATATGGTTTCACTTAGCAGTTTTTTTAAATTAAAAGCAGACTTCTGCGTTTAAATATTCCATGTTTTTTACAACCATGACAAGAATGTTATTGATTTTATTTGTTCTTGGTTATGAAAATATAGTTATAAAGAGATATAACACCTATGGTCAAAATTTACATGACTTGCTAGTAAAATGCATCAAGGGAGCCTGTGCCTTTAAAAGTGGATGTACTTTTACTGTTTTTTTAATTGATTTATTGCACTGGTTATATAAGACTCAGTGTGTAACTTGATTTTGTTCTGAAGAAGTCATAGTTAAAAATTGACGAAAGCGCTCAATAAAATTTTACTTTTCCTGGTCGTCCAGTTCGCTTTGTATTTTCTTAATGTTACAAAAGGACACAGTTCATACAGCTAATTAAACATTTACAGATAAGCTCTATGATATTTGCAATTGGCTTGTCACAATGGTACAAAAATGAAAACATAATTCAATACAGAAATTTCAACATTTACATAAAGTGAATATTTTTGTTATAAACTCAATTGTAAGTTTAACATTTCAAAATATATAGCTACTAGCCATTAGTAGGTTAGAAAAATATTATGCATGGAGAGGGTAATAGTATAATTGAGATTGGTGAGTATAGTACAATAGATATTAGAGAGAAAATTAGTTTTTGGTTGTGGAGGGATTGTTTTGGGTGGAATGAAGTAATAGTCGAGGTAGTTGGATGAGTCAGTGCAAGGTGGAATGGAGGTGGGGGTTAAGTTGGAGCATGGTAAGGTAATTCCCATTTGGAAGAAAGATGAGAGTGTAGCTGAGATTTGAAATTTTTATGGTTAGGTAGGTTGCTTAGGTGTGTTGGGAGACAGTTCCACTGTTTAGCTAATGAGTGGGACAGCAGTAGATGGCCAGGAGGTCGTGCAGGTTTGTGGACCTGAAGGAGATTTTGGTTTTTGGATCTGAGTGAGTGATTAGGAATGTAAGGTTTTAAGGAAGTAGCGACAGCTGGGCAGTTGGTAGGTTTAAAGATGAGCTTGTGGGCAATGGTGAGTTGTAGGTAACTGAGGTAGTTGGGTAGTTCAACCCAGTTGAGGGTGAGGAGGGAGTGGCAGTGGTAGGATGAGTTTTTTGAACTGGATGAAAATTTGAAGATCTTGTGGTAGCAGGATTCAAGTTTGGACTGAAGGCCAAGATGGAGATTGGTGAAAGAGGGGCACCATACATAAGGGAGGGGAGTAGAAAGGTGGATGCAAGAGTTTGATGGGTAGAGAAGCTTAGGAATCAATTGTGCCTGTAGAGAAGACCTAACCTTTGGTAGGTTTTCTTGATTACAGAGCGGATGTGGGTGTCAAATTTTAGTTCTTCATCAATAATGATGCCAAGAAGCTTGGTGTTGGGAATGATTTCAAGGAGGGTGTTGTTTTGGCTCTGTATGGTGAATGTGGATTTGTCAATGGAGATTTTGGTAGGGGAAAAAACACTGGCTTGGATTTATTTGCATTTAGTACCAGCTGGTTAGACTGCATCCAGGTTTCTGTTTTGGAGAAGGCTAGTTGGGTTTTTGCTAGGAGCTCGGAGGGGGAGAAGGCTGAGCAGATGATTGTTGAGTCATCTGAATATTGGATGATAGATGAGTCTGGGATGGATTGGTGAAAGTTGTTATTGAATAGGTTGAAGAGAAGAGGGCCAAGAACAGAACCTTGTGCGACACCTGTGGGTGTGGGAAGGAAGGGGGTGGTTGAAGTTTTCCATTGGACAGCTTGTTGGCGGTTGGACAAGTAGCTGGAAAACCAGGTGATGGTGGTGGGAGAGAGGTGTAGGGTGGAGAGTTGGGATATAAGTAGGGTGTGTGAGATGGTGTTAAAGGCCTTTGACAGATTTAGGAATAGTGTGGATGCGAATTTGCCTGAGTCACATTTGAGGTTTATGGTTTCAAGAAAGGAAAGAAGGGCAGTAATGGTGCTGTGGCCAGGGCAGAAACCGTGTTGGGTAGGGGAGAGGAGATTGTTTAGTGTTAGGTGTGCCATGAGTTGTGCTTGTATTGTTTTCTCTAGTATTTTAGAAAGAGGGAAAGGATGGCAATAGGCCTGAAGTTGGTGGTATCAGTGTTTTTGCCATCTTTGTGGAGAGGGGATAATGTAAGCATGGCGCCAGATAGAAGGGACGGATAATTCTTGTGTGGATCTATTTATAAGAATAGAGATGGGATAGGCAATGCTGTCTGCAGAGTGTTTGAGGAAGGTGGGTGGAAGTTTGTTGGGTGCATTGCGACAGGGTATGAGTTTGAAGAGAAGTCTTTTTATAGTGCTTGTGGGGATGGACTTGAGGCAGAAGGATGTGGAGGAAGGTTGATGATTGGGGTGGTGGTTGGGGCAGGAGGGGGTGGTGGTGGAGGAGGGAGGTGGGAAAGAGGCTGATAGCTTAGCTATGCAGTCTATGAAGAATGAGTTGAACTGGCTGGCTGTTTAAAGAAATACATCCTGTGCAAATGTTATTTAAAATATCATCTGGAAACAACATAAATTAATGTAATGAGGCAATATAAATGAAAACTATTACAGACATTACTTTTTAATTTTGATTTTGTAGCATTATTCTTCTTTTATGGCTTCATTTAGAAAACGTCTCTGTTTCTGATATTAATTACTGGATATTAGACTAATTCTACAAGTCTTCTCTGAAAACAGCAAATAATGAAGGTTGATATTTTATGCAAACAATGTGAAGAAATTATTTATTTTATGTGATCCTAAACTGAACAACAATCATACAGAGCACAACATTTAGTACCCGTTTAGTTTTCAGATTTGAAAATTGCCCTGTAAATTTGGCTGTATATTTATAATAATATCTGAAGGCTGAACCAGACTAAACAGAAACGGCTGTAATATTTTCTACTGGCAGCTTTCTCTAAATGAACAGCAGTGCACTGTTGTTAGATGAATACAGTATGCTAGTTAACATGACCCACTGTTGCCTTAAATGATATGTCTTTCCTGATGGTATACCTTTTCCTTTCAAGTGTAATACTTATGTCTCTGATGTTCTGCTATACTCCCATTCAAATTTAAACAAAGTGCTCATTTTTACACTTTTTTCTTGTCTGGAGAAGTTGAGAAGTATGCTGCTATATCACATCAATTCTGCTCATTCCTTATTTATTTACATTATGTTGTACCCTCTGCTTATCCCTCCTTTTCATCTTTGTCCTATAAACCCATTTCCAGCCTTTGATCTGGTCAAAAGTAAATACATACACATGCCCAAAAAGGCTTGTATAGTAAAATCACTGTGGTCATACTCTGCACTATGCTTGGCACAGAGCAAAGTTGTTGGTCATCTATAACTACAGGGAAATGACAGCTTCAATACTATGGCAACAAGAAGAAAAAATCCTTTGAATATGCTAAGATTTTGACACAGGTCACACAAATGAGCTGAGCACACATGTCACCAAGTGATACTGAATATAGTAAAGTTAATAATTTCCCCTGTGAAAACCTCATTGGCTCAATGAATTCATGATGTGATGAGGGTTGTAATTCTTTCAGGGTGGAATATAGCTTTTCAATATAAAATTTTCATCATACAACTGTAGGCCATTCCTCTGCAATGATTTCTTGTGGTATTCCTCTGTGTGTTTCAGTGGCATATATGACAAATACTATTGTACAAGGGATATGAGGGACACAGGCATGAGATCAAATATGCTCAGCTGCATTTCCCTTTTATTGATACCCGATGTTCCATTAACTTGACAAGTGTTTTACTGACACCATCCCTATGTACAATTCTGTACCCTACCTGGTTAATGATTTGTTGTGGAGCTTGTGAGTGACACATGGATGGTTTCTAAGCTATGCAGGTTTAATCATCATTCGATTCTCGGCTGGAGCGCCTTCTTTGTGGAGTCTGTATGTCCTCCCCTCGGTCAAGTGGAGTTCGAAAGACATGCGTAAATGGGTGTGCCTTCATTGAAGGTTGGGCGTCGAGCTGGCACCTCAGCACAGTAAAAATCAATTGCCAATCATTAGCGGACCGGAGTTCCGCTGTGGCGACCCCTAACCGGGAAAAGCCGAAAGAACAACAACCATATGTTCCTTTCCCTTGAAATGAAACATTCCTTATCAGCATGCACATTCTCCCACGGAGTTTGCCACTCTGTAAGGAAATGTAAATATAGCGTTGTCTAGCACTGCTGAATTAAGAGGTTGTGAGATATGGTCCTAACCAACCATGAAACAGTTCATTCCTTGTTAGCTTACCTTGTATGCTACCCTTTCAGTATTTCCCATTTTAATCTTGGCTCTGTATTTCTATTTACAACTACCAGCCAAGTCCAAAATAAACACAACACATACACACACCTATCCACAATACAGATAAACCAAATACTGTTTTACATTGTTTGGTACCCACTGTACAAACATGCCACACATCTCAGACATGTCTTCTTAATGACCCCTTTCAGTTAGGTAGCTTCAGAACTGCTGTTTCTAATGCACTGTTATGTTTTATATCAATATGAAAGGCATGGGTTCATACATGTCTGACTGTCTTCTTCACCAGCCTCCACTGTTCTCAGTTCTTATCTTCTCATCTTTGTCATCCTGTCTGCTATCTACCTTTTATTTTTCTCTGGGCTATACCCTTTACTTCCTTTAATCCCATCAAAAACATATTATCACGCAACAAACATGCCCAAAAATGGTTAATATAAACAACAAAACATATTTATCTGTGGTCACCCTACACGATAGCTGGCAAAGAGCAACTTTGCTGACCATATATACTGACAGAGAAATGGCACTTCTTGTCCTATGGGAAAAATGGAAAAGAATCCTTCAAAAGTACTAAGACCTTGGCATCCTTCATGTAACTGAGATGACAGTCGATGTGTATGACCAAGCAATACCAAAATAAGATGAAGTTAATAGTTCCACTGTAACAACTTCCAAGGCACACTGTAGTAATAAGTGATGTGTCCATGTTGATGCACTAAGGGGGTGGGTTTTGATCACGGACTGTTTTACGTTGTTTACTGATTTTCATGTTTTTTATACCCATCGTTCTAACATTCTTTTGAAATATGTGATTTCTGATCTCTATAAGTATTTCTGTGGCTTCATTTGATTACGCAGTGGTATAAACAGTATCCATTTTACAGGCAGAGATTCAAATCCATGGAGATCTACCTTGTAGTAAAATTCATAACAATCCATATCATGTCCTATTAATGCACCATCTAATTATGAAATAAGGTAAACATAGTACCTCTATGTTACAACTTCCATGGCTCAATCTACTCATACAGTGATGCGCACATTGTCAATACACTGGAAAAATGGTTTTAATCCATCATTAGTTGGCATGTTGTTTTCCACTATTCAGTTTTCAGTCTTCCACACTGTTCTAACATTACCAGGAATGTTTATTTTCAGACGCCTATGGTATACGTTCTTCTGTGGCTTCACTTCTTCATACACTGGTCTAGAGAGTATCTTTGACAAGACAGGCATTTGAACCCAACTATTTCTATTTTTGATTTCTTGCTCTCATGATCTCTGCTCCCCTGAAGTGTATTTTTCAGTCTCTTTTACTATCAGTGCTTCTATGATATGCCTTGCTAATACCCTCATCATGAGAATATCATTGCCAAAGGCAGGAAATTAAACTCATTTAGGTGAATTTTGTTGTCTTGCTATCATGTATACTATTCCCCTGAAATGTGTTTTTCAGTGACGTTTTCTATAAGTGCTTCCATAGCCTGCTTTACTAATACTCTGGTTTATAGAATATCTGTGACATAGGCAGGGGTTCAGTTCCATTCATGTGCGTTTCCTCTTTTCTTGCTATATTGTGTTCAATGCCCTGAAAGCAAACTTTCCTATAATCAATGTGCAAATTATTTGGAGGAGTATGGCACTTTCTAATGCAATTTATTTCTGGATTCTTCTGCCACTGTTGAGGAATTTGGAAGATATGAGCTCCTGTCCCACCTCCATCCTGCTCGTTCTGTATTTGCTAACCGTGTTTGTTGTACTACTTTTTCTGCTTGCTTCCTGTTTTCATTACTTTTTGTCTCTCTGTCTCATATTCCCATTTACAACCTATGATATGGTCAAAAAATAGACACACACACACACACCACACTCACACCGAGAATGCCAAGTGGATTCTAAGACAGCACGAGAGAACGTAGAAACAGCAGATGAAGAAAACAACTTTTTTTTTAATCTACCTCCATTACACAGATTGTAGAGGTTAGCCAGCAAACCAACAGCCCAGTCCAACAACTTTACTGTTCAATCCACATCAGGGAGAGGCTGAGTTTGTAACAGGGGATGTGCCAGAAACAAATACCGATGAATAACTCTCAACAGTTTAACATAACAAGTTTAGAAGGTGGTAATGTCTAATATTTTTAATTATAGTTCACTTGAATTGACTACATGGAATATTAGCCTTTTTTAAAAAGGGTTTCATGTTTGTGCCCAATTTCAAAATGGATATAGTAGGCATTCTAATTGAGTTAAAACTTTCTGTATGGAAATTAAATTTATAACTACTTTTTATGTCAAAAGTTAGACTTTATACTTACACATTTGTAAGAGGAAAAGTATTTTTATTCTACCTCTTCACCCTTTATTAACTGTTTTAAAAAGAATTGGGAAATCAAATAAAATTGTATAAGAATAAATGTTTATTACATAATTTGTCTGTAGATGAAATATCAGTTTTAAGGGACCTCACTTTGAAAAAAGCTAGCAGAATAACAAACCCTGATAAAGGACATGGGGGTTGTTTTAATGGACAATATTAATTACATTGGTAAGATGTCACAAATTGTAGGTAATGACTTGTTATGGAAGAGTCTCAAGAAATGAAATTAGTATTGCCTATGCCACTTAGACTAATTGTTTCAGCAGAGGGTCTAAAACTGAACCTTTTGCTAGGTATGTCAAAAATATATTAAAATGACTAAAAGAAGTACATATATTCTGAAGGATTTTTGGCATTTTGTGCAAAATTTGAACTTTGCTTTGTTTGAGGAAAATGTTTTACTAATTACAGTGGACATTATTAATCTAGTTACCATAATACCATATGATGTAGGTATGGAAATAGTTTTAGATATTTGAATGGTGGCAAAAGCATTCTAAACAATGAGGTCACCATGATACATGACCTTTAGGAGACTGTTTTAAATATTAGTTTTGTCTTTTTTGAAGGTGAATTCTAATACTTAACAGGAGTAGCTATGGGTACAGCCTGCACTCCATTTACACAAATGCTATTATGGCATGTTGACAGTAAAGATTTCTGTGTAGAGTTAGCTGCTTTAAAACATATTATAGGTATTTGGATGACATCTTTATATTATAGCATGGTGAACTGTATATATGTATACAAATTTTTAACCATCATTAATCATACCACACTAAGTAGCCTATCTACCACAAGAGGAGTAGTTTCTAGCCCAGAAATTGTAGTTTATTGGCCATTGGGCAGTTTTTCCATCTCTTTCAACTTTTTGGTTTAAAAGCCCATGTTTGTGCTTGTTTCCTGCCTTTACTGTAACTAGTCTAGTCCAGATACAGATTTGCTGTATCCAGGACTATTTGTAAGCTTCTGAGCCCCCCAAGCCTTTCTGGGTTGGGGGGAAGCCTTCTAGCTTATCAGTGGGAGTGGCAAGCACAAGGTAGCCTATCTACCCCAAGAAGAGTGGTTTCTGGCCCAGAAACTGTAGTTTATCAGCCCTTTGGGCAGTTTTTCCATCTTGATCAACTTTCTGGTTTAAAAGCCCTCATTTGCATTTGTTTTCCACCTGTCCTGTAACTAGTCTAGTCAGGCTACAGATTTGCTGTATCCTGGACTGTTTGTAAGCTTCTGAGCCCCTCAAGGTGTTCTCTGTTGGAGGGAGGCCTTCTAGCTTATCAGTGGGAGTGGTAAGCACTAGGTAGCCTATCTACCAAAAGAGGAGTAGTTTCTGTCTCAGAAATTGCAGCTTATTGGCCGTTTGGGCAGTTTTTCCATCTCTTTCAATGTTTTGTATTAAAAGCCGACATCTGAGCTTGTTTCCCACCTTTCCTGTAACTAGTCTAGTCCAGATACATATTTGCTGTATCTAGGACTGTTTGCAAGCTTCTGAGCTCCCCAAGCCTTTCTGTGTTGGAGGGAAGCCTTGTAGATTGTCAGTGGGAGTGGTAAGCACTAAGTAGCCTATCTACCAAAAGAGGAGTGGCTTCTGGCCCAGAAATTGTAGTTTATTGGCAGTTTGGGCAGTTTTTCCACCTCTTTCAATGTTCTGGTTAAAAAGCCCACATTTGTGCTTGTTCCCCACCTTTCCTGTAACTAGTCTTGTCCAGATACAGATTTGCTGTATCCAGGACTGTATGTAAGCTTCTGAGTCTCCCAAACCTTTCTGTGTTTGAGGGAAGCCTTCTAGCTTATCAGTGGGAGTGGTACACACTAGGTATTCTATCTACCACAAGAGGAGCAGTTTCTGGCCCAGAAATTGTAGTTTATTGGCCATTTGGGCAGTTTTTCTATCTCTTTCAACTTTCTAGCTTAAAAGCCACCATTTGCACTTGTTTCCCACCTTTCCTGTAACTAGTCTAGTCTAGATATAAATTTGCTGTTTCCCGGACTGTTTGTAAGCTTCTGAACCGTGCCAAAGTCTGCTCTTCAATGTTTCCCTCAGACCTGCTAGTTCTCTTCTCTCCTGCACTTTTACTAGCTTATTAGTCTAGCACTTTGCCAGACTTCTTGTAGCAATTATTGTAGCACAGAAAAGTGCAACCTGCACTAAACGTTCTACAAGGAAACAGCTCCAGTACTTATTATTAATGCCCACCCCTAAAGGCATGTCTAAAGGTCAGTTCCCTGTGCTTTCTCCTATTAATCTGGTGAACATGGGCATCCTGAGGCCATGTAGCAACTGCTTCATGTACACTGACAATGCTCTCCTCTTACCTCCCACAGACTTGTGAGAGATGCACTTATATATCCAAACTGGAAGCCACGCTCTTTCCAGCCAAGACTGAAATAGCTGATCAAGAGGAGAAGGTCAACACTTGCACCACACCACATGGAGCACATAGCCCTCCAGAACACACACCAGCACTGCCTTCACATAAAAACACAAACTACACACCCACCTTCATGGAGGCTCTCAATAAAAGTCTACCCAAACAGCAGAGACCTCCAAGGCAGAAATGCACTTCACCACCACAACACTAATCAAGAGACATATAACTCTACTAAACAGTATGCCACTGAACCAAAGCCTCTAAGGCAAAACAGCATGCTCAATCACACTAGTCACAGGTGACTTTATCATGAGGCACACTGATGTCCCACTCGCTAGGCTGAATAAGAAGAAAGTAACAGTCAGCTGCCTGTTAGGGACCAGGATCTGCCACATAACGCCCTCAACAACAGGTACAAATATGACTCTGTCATTGTACATGCGGGTGTAAATGACCTGAGACATACCTCCCTGGACTACATGAAAAGAGACATGGAGGAGCCCTTGGATTATGTAGCCCAGGTGGGTATGACCCTAGCCCTGAGCAGCATCCTACCATTACCCAAAATTATACCACAGTACAAGCAGAAAATGATTGATTTCAACAACTGGCTAAATTTCTGGTGTCATTCTAAGGGGATCCAGTATCTGTTTGCCTGGGATGACATGACTGACAGACCTCGATGCTTTGCCAGAGATGGCCTGCATCTGTCACCCCTGGGCTTTCAGATACTGGTTAAGGCTATTGCCGCCCCTATAGTGCCTTTTTAGGTGGTGTTCCCAAGACCAAATTACCACCATAACAGGTACAAACTAATGCAATCTGCGGGTCATGCTGCTCAACACTAGAAATCTAAATCTCAAAGTGCACTTGCTCAAAGCACTCCTTAAAATGGAGAACATCGACATTTGTGCTGTAACAGAGACCTGGTTCAAGGCAGCAGAAAGCACCCCTGCACTACCAGGCTATAACTCACTCCGCACCTTTTGGTCCCAGAACTTAGACCAAAGTTGGTGGTGTTTTCATATTCATAAAGGATGTGCACACCTCCAGATTGGCAACCCAACATAACGCATCTGAGATAAGGCAGGTGCAGTTAACATTGGGTAAGATAGTGATTCAAGTCGTAGCCTGCTATAGTACCTCAACCATGTCCCAAGACTCACACTCTACATTCCTAAGCACCCTGGAGAATATTAGGGTCCAAACTAACACTCTTATACTGGGCAACTTCAACTACCCCTCCATTAACTGGAAAAACTACTCATGTACCAATACACTGCCCAATGTTTCCTGGAATTCATTAATTCCAATGACCTGGACCAGCTTGTTCTTACCGCCACTAGAGGTAGCAACATCCTTGACCTGGTCATTACTAACATGGGCGAGCATTGCTCTCCACCAATAGTCAACTCCTCCCTGGTTAGATCCGACCACAGACAAATCACCTTGAAAATCCACATCCCACCCACCCCCACTCCCCCCCCTGCAAAGGTAACCACCATGAAAAACTTCTCCGAAGCTAACAGTGGGCTCCTAAAAACAGAGATGGCTAACTTCACGGCACCCATGCAAATGGAGAATAGTTGCATGACCACCATATCCTACACCAATGCACTGTACAAACACATACACAAAAGGATGGATCTCGCCATACCCAATAGAACCAAGACGCTCTCCTCCAAAAAATAGGAAGCCAATCTGGTGGTCCCCTGCCATAAACAAACTCTACAGCAGAAGGAGGAAACTGAATAAGGTGAAGTCCCAAGACTGGAAAAACTCCCTTATCAGCCTCAACAAAAAGGTGATATCCCTCATCAAATTCTCTAAAGCTAGGTATGAAAACAGAATTGCAGCAGATAGTAAAGGCAACCACAAGGCCTTCTATAGTTATGTAAAGAATCTCAACGGCAATACCGAGATTTGCTCTGAGCTACTGCACAATGGTACCTCCTATACCGAGCCAACAGATATTGCCAGTATACTGGCCAACAGATTCAGTGTCAACTTTACACCTCTCTCCTCCCCAAAGGACCAATTACAATACCAGTAGATTTCCAGGCATCCAGTATTACTGCTGCACAGGTTAAAACAGCACTGTCCAAGGCCAAGAATACAGCTTCTATGGTACCTGACAATATCCCTGGCTGATTTCTACATGAACTACAGATTGAACTGGCACTTCACCTGTGTTCCCTGTTCAATCACAGCCTCACCTCAGGCTTTATCCCTACAGAATGGTGCATTGTTACAGTCATCCTACTCTACAAAGGAGGAGCGACTATAGACCCTGGGAACTATCACCCCATTAGCCTGATGAGTCTGATATGCAAAACTATGGAACGCATCATCCTGGACCTAATAAACAAGGATATAGGGAACCTCCAAACTCTGGATCCCACACAGCTTGTTTTTTTGAAGGGTAGATCATGCCTGCTCAACTTGGTTGAGTGCTTTGAGTTAGTCAGCAGAGATGTGGATGAAGGCAAGGTGGTTCATACAGCCTACCTTTATTTGGCCAAGGCCTTTGATACCATTCTCCACTCAGGAATCATAGAAAAACTCACTAAGCTAGGCATCAACCACTATATCATTAGGTGGGTTGCAAACTGGCTCACAGATAGAACCCACAGTGTGAAAGTAGCTGACTCCAAGTCATGAGTGGAGTCCCACAGAGTTCAGTCCTGGGTCCTCTTCTGTTTGGTATCTACTTCTCTGAAGTCCAGGCCAACACAAAGGGACTCTGGCTGACAAAGTTCACAGATGATTGCAAGTTGGGAGCTATTATTAACTCCCAAAGTGATGTTGACATCCTACAGAAAGGCCTCATTGAGATCAATGACTGGTGTCAAAACCACGGCCTTAAGCTCAATGCCAAAAATGCATTGTCATCCCCTTTGGAAAAAAACTGGTTCCCATGAATTGCCACATCGATGGTTGTCCACTGAACACAAAACACATTAGAAGAGTTCTGGGAACACACGTTGACAGCAACTTCTCTTTTGACCACCACACTGCCACTGTGGTCAGAAAGTCCTTCTATGTAGCACATCTCATTACTAAGGGTTTTGCATCCAGGAAAGAAATAGGTCATTCTCTCCCTCTACTCTTCCCTCACTAGACCAATCATCGAGTACAAAGCCCCATTTGGCATGTACCTCACTAGACACCTGCAACAAGGCTGCAGAAATACCTCACAAAGAGGATCCTAGGCCTTAAACACTTGTCCTATATGGACAGACTCAAAAAACTCCAACTATTCTCTGTCTCATATCGCCTACTTAGAGGTGATCTCTGCTTGACTTACAAAGCCATGTCTGACCCAGCTCTGTTAGAAATGCTACATCTAAAGAAATCCCAGTCCCTCTGCACCACACGCTCCAGAGACCTCAACCTCATTACCACAATCAACAGAACATGCTGGAGGGACAGGTTCATAACCCAGAGACTGTCCATGCTATGGAATACATTTCCCACACATGTCAAGCAGAGCACCTCACTTGCCCTCTTCAAGAGAAATCACTGCAATGGCTCTACTCGACAGAGGCACTAGGAACTAAGATCGGGTGGCACAATGCCAGGGTAATCCTATGAGCAAGGCTTGTAAAGGCTTCAGGGCCATTAGCCTAGTACACACCTATGAATCTATGAATCTATGAACGTAAAAAAGTCATTTCACAACACGGGTTTGATAAGAAACTATTGAGACATAGCAAGAGAATAGGATGTTGTTAGATACTGCTTTAGAGCCACCATTATTGTAAGCCAATATTTTCAAATCCTTATCTCCACTATCAAAGTTGCCATATTCCTTATCAGAACATAAGTATTGCTAAGGGGCAAATGGTGTGCCTGTCGAGAATTATAAATGATGACTGTTTGTCACAAATTGAGATTCCATTTTAGGGGGTTACCACAATGACTTATTAAATGAAATAAGTGAGGAAATTTCTAGGGTCAGAAATACAAGTTTTCATCCAGTTTTGGATAATACCGATTTTCAGATGTTCACCAAAAATACTGAAAACAATAGATCTATTTATGAGAAGTCTCACACGATAATGACACCCTATAATGGAGAAGCATTTGGCATAAGATCTATCATTTAAAGAGTATGAGCATTTTCTCTTACTAGGGATCTGAAAGGGGGGGCAAACCCCAAAATGTATTCAAGAAAGGGAGAAATATCAAATGTTTATTTGAAAATGATTCCAGAGAACCTATAACTGTGACAAAAAAAATGTATGAAGAAATGTGCTAAATGCAAATATTGCATTTTTTTTGCTAATTCTGATTTTTGCTGTGATATAAAAGGAGTTGTGTACTTGGCCACCCATTTATCTTGTTCCGTTTTTTATGATGGAAAGACAGAGAGAAGATTATGCAATATAACAAGATTATACAGTATGTAAGATATCAAAATATGTAAAGTAACCAAAGCTTTTTACAGGCACAGTGTAATTTGTAAAAATTTTAAGACATTTATATTTTCATCATAGTTAAAGTACATAATTGTCAAATGGATAGCACTTGAGAAACAATCTTTGAGTACAAATAACATGTATGGCAGTTGAGGTTGAATGCAAAAGTGCAGTCAGGCATTAATGAAAACTTGTCGATCTCTTATGTTTTAAAGATGAGATCTGCCAAGCTGTAAAACTCATGATATCATATTTCATGTATACATATGTGATTTTATTTTATTTATATCTATGTAAAAGCCATTCATGAAGTGCATTTTTATTATTAGTTTTTAAATGATTTCATACTTTCTTATTGGTAATTTACAATTCATATTTTTTAAACATTTCCATTGGTGAAATGCTTATTTTTTATTGTTTCATTGTATGTTTCGGTTCAAGATGATATCATTAATTAGTCTGTGAATTTGAGTGGTTAGCTGTTTCTTATATAAAAAGTTATATAAAAAGTTTTATCAGGAACATGTTTTTCTTCCAATGACGTCTGTATAAATCTGATAAGACAAATACCCTAAATCAATTTATCTATTCATTAAAGGTTTTGGAAATCTATTGGCCATTCACATTTCACATTTTTTTTGTTTTTGTTTTAGCTATTTTTACATTTAGGATTTCGCCTTATGATCAAACCATGCCAGCCAGTTATGAACTTAGCATAAGCCACATCCACTCATGAATCATGCCAAATCACACTGCACTATAGAAAAAGGCTCAATATTTAAAAAAAAACTGCACTGTATCAAAAATGGTTTGGCAACCATACTGACAACTTACTAGGGCTTCTGTACTGTGTTACATGCAAGTCTCTGTCCTTCTTTTATATGGAGCTAGCATCTACCCTGATTTCCAAATAACATGCTCTGGTGTCATAACAATCTCTAGAATCAGTGTTCACAGCTTGCACCTGACTCTTCTGTTAACCACTGCTTATAGGCATTTATAAATGCTGCCATTCATTACCACAGAGAACAGAAGAAATGTGAAACCACCCATGGTACTGTATTTTTCCTGTACCCTTACCTTCAATTGAAAAAAGCTAGTCACTAAAATTCAAAAGCATGTAATTTGTTTTAATGAACCTTACAAATTAAGAGTTGTGGCAGAGAAATTTTACCTTAAGCTTTCTCAATGTTAATAAAACTAAAATAGATATAGAGCACCTTTGTACAGAAAGAGTTCTTGAGGTATCAAGATTTATTTTTTTCTCCAACATGCTTAATTTTAGCACAGTGATGCATGAGATAAGAAAATTATTCCTCATCTTATTAACAAATGATATTGCAAGTGTCATTTTCAGCAACCATAAAAAAGTTAACTACTGTAAGCAGAAATGGTTACAGTGATGGCCTGCATGAACAGTACAATACCTGCACAGGTATAATTTGTTTCTCACAGGAAAGTAGGAGATGGCAGATCAACATCTGGCTTAGAAAAAAAACAGATACAAAGCAGAGAGAGAAAACAGGAGGAATGCAATTTAAATACCCAAACCCCAGAGAATGCAGATAAATAACATCATTTATACAGATACTCATTTTGAATAAAACTCTGCTAGTTATGTAAACCATTTAATTTTGCCATACTTTGAAAATAAATGTTGATGCACCTGATCTTAATGTTAATTACAATGTCATTCCTGAATATTGAAACAGTTCCTTCTCAAGCAGCAAATGAGGTCTATGGTATTTTTGGGGGAAACACAGGGAATTATGGATTAGGAAGGCACACAGTCCTGGATCCAAACCTTCTGAAAGGTGCCAAGGATGAATCCAGTCAGAGCTGATAACCCAATGGTTGAAAAGAACAGAAACAGACATCAGATTATTAGTTAGCGTCTCTTTCATTGTAACATTTCTGACTTTTCATTCTGCGTTGCCCTAAATACTTCTACTTCCTCTTTCTTTCATTAAAATCTGACTGCATCTTATCACTCTCAGGCACTGGCATCACATGATCCACAGCCTAAGTCTTAACAACCTCCAATTCCCAATTTACAAAATCTGGCTTTGTCTACTTGTAAACTTGCTCCTTCATGTCCCCTTGCTTAGTTTTTTCATCTCCAGACTAATGGCCTCTAAACCATTATTCCTATGTACAAGCTACATTGCTTCATGTTTGTTTGTGAGACATTCTGATAGCCCAGTCTAATCTCTCTCTTCCATAGCAAAGCATTTTTTGTCTCTACTGTTCAGTTTTGTGATCTGTATGCATCCTTGTTTAATAAATCGTCTTTGTTTTCTTACAGCCCTCTAATTATTTATCTTCTGTATCTGCCTGTATCATTCCCATCTCTACCCTTAATTTCACTGTATTCACTAGCACATAGCTCTGGCAGTTCAATACTGTTCTGTAACCAACCAACACCACTGTGCTACAGTATTTCAACAAGATTTAGTTACAAAATGGACAATCATCACCATTGTGATTTACTTCCCTCAACCTCTCACCTCTACTCAAAACATCTTCCTGTTAATGTTTTTACAGACCAGTTTCCATAATAGCTGTCTCCCGTACAGATGGCAAATCCTACACTTACTAAAATAACCAGACTTTAACACAGAACCCATTTTTTCCTGTCCACATGCATATTTGTCTGGTTCAGTAAGTGACGGATCCTGGCCAGTGTCTCAGTGCACAGCATGAAATGTCATGTTTCCTTGTATTTAAAACGACAATAATCAATTGGTTTATTGGTTATGAAATTCTAGTGCCTTAAAAAACTCAATCATATATGGCATGCCCGAATTTCTGTTAGCCTTATTATCATATATACAGGTTAACAAAGGAAGACTCATCCAGAAGTAGTGACTTTAAAATGCCTTATGCACTGGAATTAATTAATTTAATGAGGGAATATATATACATACACACAAGTACACTTACTGTGGTCTAAAATCTGTCTTGTTGAATAGAAATAGCACTGGTATAGTTCAATGAAAATGAACTGATTGCATACTGCAGACTATACGTGCTAGAACTCAATACAGTGGGGACTGGGGAATTAGCCTTTTTCCCAGTATAGTTTGATATTGGAATTGGTATATTTATGTTGTGGGGGATGCCTCCCCAGCAAAAAAAAATGTGTTTAGGTTATGTGTTAGATAAGCTGAGTTTTGAACATCTATGCTCAATGGTTTGAGTTTCAACGTGTTTAATTTTCAAGTACATGACAAATACTCCTTTATGCATACATGTATTATATACAAACACACATAAATGCAAACACACACACACACACACACACACACACACACACACACACACACACACACACACACACGCACCCTCCCAAGTGCATCAGCTATGGCCAAAGGCATCCTACAGCGAATACATTTTTTAATTCTTACCAAAGCAGCAGCAACAAGTGAACTGTAGTTGTAGACATATCACTTGCAGATTTACTGGACCCTGATGCAGCTGAACAGAGCCCTGTCTCAGATGGTAAGAATAATATGTAGCTCACAACATGGGCCTTTTGTTGTAAGAAAGTCCTTCTATATTGCAAAGCTTATAAACAAAGTGATTGTGTCTAGATTTAGGGATGTTTCTGCTCTTCTTAACTCAACCCCTTCATTAGGCCACTCATTGACTATAATACCCCCTTTGGCATGTATCTATCCAGACACATGCAACTTCCGGGATGCCCACAGTGATACCTCAATAACAGGATACAGGGCCTAAACAACATGTTCTACATGGACTTCCTCAAAGCTCTGTCACTATACATGGCGTCTGACAGACTGCTAAAAGGTGACCTGTGTTTGGCATACAAGGCATCCTCCGACCCATTACTGATGGCTTTACTGCACATCAGCAAGTCAAATGGCATCTGAAATACAGTCTGGGAACAGAATGGTTTGGAGGGACTGGTATATGTCACAGATGATACTGCTGCTGTGGAACAGATTCCTCATCTACATAAAACAAAGTTCATCCCTGTCCATATTCAAGTGCAACTTGTATCGAGAGATGCAAAACAGAAAATTTACCCCAGGACTGCCCCTGTACTACTAAAGGACAGAGGCAGATCCTAAATGCTTTGCATCATGCAGGGTCCCCTCAAATTATCTATAGTATGATCCCAGTTATTCTCATTAGGAGTAATATATAATTATTGATTATGGAATGGATAAGGTCAAGCTATAACCAAATGGGATAGGTTATTTCAAGCACAGAAAGGGAAATCAGCTAATCTTAAAATGGCCTGCAAGGTCAGCTAGCCTTCTACTTACCTAGGAACCTGTAAGTACATTATAAAACTCAGTATAATAAGCAATCAAGCAATCTAATTAGAGCACTTGCGGGTCTTGACTTCACCACAGGAGGACAGATGCCAAAGGTTCTCAGCTCTTCTTCTCACTTTGTTGAACCCCATCATGCTCAGCATGCAAGAATATAGGAACATGTTTTTGTATATTTGTATGCTCTACTTGTAAGCCATTTATTAATTAGCTATAATTCACAGCAACTTTAAATCCCCTGCCACCACTAAGCAAAGGGCCTGATGAATCAGCAGAGCATAAGTGCCTGTATGTAATTAACAGAGCATCACATAAGACAGGGCCTTAATATGTGTGTGTTTGCATGTGTGTGTGTGTGTGTGTGTGTGTGTGTGTGTGTGTGTGTGTGTGTGTGTGTGTGTACATATATATATATATATATATATATATATATATATAAGGGCAGGCAATCAGAGCATCACGATTGTGCTGTGAGGAAGTGAGGTTACAAGATGAGTTGGACAGGCTAAAATAAGATTTTTTTGTCCAGAGGCTATGAGGAAAAACTTATAGTTGAGAGATACGCTGAAGTATCGGGGATGAGGGGCAATAGAGCCAAACCTTATTTCTCAGCGAAAAAGATAGAAACTGTTCCAGCTGCTGGCTCTAATAGATCTTTATCAGTGTTGCTACCATTCGGTGGCAACACAGATAAGATTAAACAAGCAATAGTGGCTAGCTGGAATATTGTATTGGTTGATGAAAAAACAAGAAATCTAGTGGGAGACAAACCATTGTTCACTTATAAAAATATGAAATGTTTAAAGCAACATCTTTGCTATAGGAATATAGGCGCTTGTCCATCGTCAGTGGAAACTTTTGTGCCATTTGGCACAAGGAAATGTGGTAGTTGTCTGCAATGTATATTTCTAGATGAATCCCGTTTCTTTAAGAACCCGGATACAGGTTATCTATGGGAATTGAGGAATCACAGTGCTTGCAACACGCGCAATATTGTGTATGTTGCACACTGTAGCAAATGTTTCAAATACTATGTTGGTAAGACCAACAGATCATTAAGAGAAAGGATTAGAGACCATGTATATTGTTTGGAAAGGAAGCAAGATTGTAGTGCGCTAGCTAAGCATACACTTTTAGAAGGATCTGACCATGTATTTTATTATCAAGTATTGCATGTACAATATCCTAACATTAGGCTGGGTGATATTGTTAATCTAACAGAACAGGCTGAGTTAAAATGGATCTTTAGACTGGCAGCACACAGGGGGAGGGGTCTAAATGAAAGTGTTACTATTAAGCCAGTTCTTAAAGCCAGAGCCCTCCGGTAGATGGACTCAAGATTCATATTTTAAGGGTTTTATATATATTTATTATAAAGTTATGTATCATCGCAATGTTTATGTTTCTGTTTTAGTTGGTGCACTTTTTGCTAAGTGTTTTATAGGATACTTTGGTATCTAATGTGTTCTTTAGGTTTTTATAGAAGCAGGCTGTTTCAACAGTACTACCAAGTAGTAATTTTAAGATTGTAGCTAATTTGGTTAATTGAATCATTGCTTGATTGATGTTTGGTATATAACTGATTATGACTGCTTGATTTTGTAATGTCTGAAGAAGCGGAGAGTATCTCTGCGAAAGCGCTCACATTTTGTTCTTTGAAATAAAGAAGTTTTAACTCAGCATTGATGTTTGGATTATTAGCTGGAAAAAGCCTTCATCCTGATTGAACTGCTGCTTCCTTTTGGTGGTTATTTTATATATATATATATATATATATATATATATATATATATATATATATATATAAAATGTGTGTGTTTGTATGTATAAACTCATTCCCAGAGGACTTAGAATTAACAAAAGACCCATATAGAATAATGTTGATCTTGATGTCAACAAGAAATGGTGTAATATACTGGAAGAAACAGGGTTGGGACTAACTGAAACCATACTGGAAAACAACAAAAGGCAGTAAGCCATTGTAGAAGCATCCATTATGGAACTGGAAACTAAAGTTACACATTTTCACATCAGAAACACTGAAACGCATAAAAGAGAGGGTGGCCAAATTTGAGCAAAATATCAAAATCAGGAAACTTAGGAAGCTGGCAAGAGAAAAAAATAACTACAGCCACAAAAATCTAACAGAAACAGAGAGAGAATATCAACAGGCAATTACATCTGGTTTTCCAATAGTACTGGCACCCAACATAATGCAGAATTTGGAGATTCAAAAACTAGCCCTAGTTGGAGTAGAAATGACACAAACTACCATCCTTATCTGAGCAACTCTTCCTCAGACACACAAGTAAACTTAGCACATGACTTTTACAACCCACAGCAGGATTTCCCAAAAGTCAGCAAAACATCGCCACCAGATAAAACTCCACAGGATCGATGAATGTGAAGGTTATCACAACTTTGGCTTCAGCAGCAAATGCCCAAACAGCAGAACAACAAGAAAATGACTTACAGAAGAACACCCTGCCCCAATAATATCAACCAGACTGGGCAACAAGGGATTCCCAGGATACAAACAGAAAATGACAGCACACACCATCCAGGACTGGACCAGTCCTCCCCAAACACACACAAGAACAAAATCTGGATCCATTCCAGGACACCATTAATGGATGAAGAAACCAAAGTACTAGAAAAAGGACTTGCCTTAGCATATTTGTCACTACAGTCATTGACCTTAAGCTGTTTTGTAGAAAACTGAATCTTAGAATATTTTTTTCATGAGAGACAAAAGAGAAACAGATAACTTATAGAAGGCAATGATCTAAGGAAAAAACAGCAGGCAATGAAGAACAAATGGAGAAAACCTAGCACCTTCTGCCTCCCACTTCACGCTACCATCTGGGCATATGAAGAGAAGTGTCAGGACAATATACATAGAATTCTAGCTAAACCTAGCAAGAGGAAATTTTACAACCTCACACAAGAACTGTCTACTCTAAAATGACTCAGTGAAGATAAGACAAGAAGGATTATGTAAGTTAACAAGGGTAGTGACACCTTCATTAAAGACTCTGAAAAATATAATCAGAGCATTGAAGACATGATAAGGAATCAGAATTTCTACAACAGAGTAGATAGTGAACAAGTCACAAAAGCTTACAAGGTCACTGACAGAATGGCAAAGCTTAACTCAGAGGGAGTTCGAGATGATGATTTGTTTAGTTTTCTGATAGTCTCCCACCCTAGGATAGCGCACTTTTTTGGCATCCCAAATCCTCATAAAAATGTGGAAAATCCTCCTTAACACCCAGTAGTAGCAGGAGGTGGTTTGGCCACTGAAACTTTATCCATTTATATCGAATTTAAGATTAAAGAGCTCACTAGGAGTGCTCCCTCCTTCATTTTGGATTCACTCAATTTCCTGAAAAAAATCAAAGAAATAAAACTACAACCAGAGACGATACTTGTTGCAACAGATGTGGAAGCACTATGTACACTGTACTTCCCCATAACTATTATATTAATGCTGTGAAAAAATACATGGCCTCAAGGAGAAACATCATTAAAGCTATTGAGAATTTGCTGAATATCATACTCCCCAAAAACTGATTTCGGTTCAGTCAGAAATGGTACAAACAAACAAGGGGCTAGCTATGGGAGCTGCTATGGCCAATATAGCCTTGGCAAGATGGGAAGGGAACTCCATCTTTTCCTCAGAATTCTTTCAGTACATGGATTGTTACTATTGTTTTATTGAAAATATCTTTATCACATGGAAAGGCACCCTGGAAAAGCTGCACAACTTTTTCTTCTATTTTTCTTCTATATCAAAGACACCACTGACTTTTAGCACTTCACCAGACACTACAGTTTTGATAAGGTAGAATTCCTGGACATCACCATCTATAAGGACAAGAATGACAAGTACAGAAAACCTACACAAGTGAATCTACTTTTACACGCTAACAGCATGGACCCCAAAATTACTGAGAAAAATTTCATCAAATCACAGGGAAAGAGAACAGCCAGAGTTTCTGGAGAGATAGACTGATTTCTCACCAGCCTAGATCAACTGCAGCAAGACTTTCTGGAAAGAGGATACAATGAGAGTTTGGTGGTTAACATACTGGGACCCATTAAAAATCTCCAACAAAATAATGATCTAGCTGGTGAACCCCCCCCCCCCCCAAGAAGGAAACCGTTACAAGACACAAAATCAATTATCAGTAAAGAAAATGACAAATATTAAAGAAGTATGGTCCTAACTTATTCCAAAGAGTCACACATAATAAAAAGAAAAAAATGGTTGAAAACTGGAGCAACGTTAGAGAAGCCAATCTATCAGTCAGATTCTGGACCCACCACCATCCATCATTTGTCAGAAAGGAAGAAACATTAGAAGATAAGTAGAAAATGTTAACGGAATTAGTTCACATACAGATTTATAGTTAGAAACCTTTCTCTGCAACTCCCCAGTCTGCAGATGTTGTGCATTTGAGTTAAAAGAACTATTTTATATGTCCAATCTTAAAAAAGAAATATGTCTGCAATGACAAATATAATTGCAATAGTCACTTTATAGCAGACCAGGCAAGATGCACAAAACATAAAGTATTTTACATTGGAAAAACCATTACCCCTCTCAAAATAAGAGTGACCAAACAACTTTCAGACATCATGCTGAAGGACTTCAACAACCCATTGTGCAGATATGCTCAGATGTGCAGGAACTACAAGAAGTTTGTTTTTCATGTAATAAAGAGAATAAATTCAGGCCCATTACAAAGCAATCTGAATGCAATGCTAGAGAAAAAAGAACTTGAATGACAGATTCAAATTAAAGCTTATTGGAAACCTGGACTCAGTCAAACATGCTCCATTAAGAGCATACTAGAGTTAAAGAAACTGAACCATAATAACTTTTACTGACAGAAATACATTTTTATGGCTGTGCATGATGATTTTGATTTTCTTTTTTATCTTTAGTACTAAATGTTTAATTTTATATATTTTTATAATTTTATTCTTATGTAGTTTTTAGACTTTATTTATTCTTACTTTGTAATGCTTTCAATTATCTGACAATTTTAATGTCCACTTGAAGTGTTCATATTTTGATATGTGTAATCATTAATATGCACTACCACATTAGTACATGCAAGCATAATGAGATCTGAGGAAGCCCTTTGCTTCATTAATAAAAATGGGTGAAAGTGCTTTTCAGTAATAATTTTTTGGTAAGCACAAGTTGAGGCACATGATTTGACTTTACACAACTTTCTTTTCGTACTACTTGTATATGCATGTGCATTTATATATACATGTATGTACATATACTTCTCTGTATGTGTGTATTTGCATGCATGTTTTTATTTGTATGTGTGTTTGGTTGTGTGTGTGTGTGTGTGTGTGTGTGTGTGTGTGTGTGTGTGTGTGTGTGTGTGTGTATATAATTATATATATATATATATATATATATATATATATATATATATATATATATATACACACACACATTATATATATATATTTATTTTATATATATATATGTATATATATATATATATATATATATATATATATATATATATATATATACCTATATATATATATATATATATATAAAACATACATATATATATATATATATATATATCTGTGTGTGTGTATATAACTATATAAATATATATGCATTATTTGCATGCAAATTCACATATTTGGATGTGTGTGTGTATATGTATATATACATATATATATATATATATATATATATATATATATACATATAAAATATATGTATGTGTGTGTGTGTGTGCATGTAAAGTGTGCTGTATCTTTAAGACGTAGTGGTGTGTGTGTGTGTGTGTGTGTGTGTGTGTGTGTGTGTGTGTGTGTGTGTGTGTGTGTGTGTGTGTTGAAGATGGTAGTTGGTGTTTGGTTCTGTTCAGAGATGTAGCTAACTGTATAGTAGTTAAGGATTTAGGGTGGGGATGTGTTTTGTTATATGTCTGGATGTTGTAGGTGCAGTTTAGGGTAGGTGGGTGAGAGTGCGTGTGTATAGGTGTTGAGTGTGGTGATTGTTTTACATATGTGGTGTGTGTGTGTAATGGGAGTGTAGGGCTTATAGAGATAGGTGTGTTGCTTTTTTTGCGTTAGTGCGACCTCAGAGTTCGTACGTATAAGTAGAGGGGTGTAAGGGGCACAGCCCCCAACTTGTGTGGGGCAGTTGGTTTGTCCTCTTGCTTAAATGTAGAGTAGTGTGTTTTGTTGTCTATTTTTTTTTGTTGTTGTTGTTTTGTGTAGTTTTCTATCAGGTAGGATTTGGTGTTTTGCGTATCGGTGTTTTGGGTTTTTGTTGTTGTGCAGTTTCGTTATTCTGGTCTCGAGATACTGAAATTCGATATTTCAGTATTTCGAGCATCAGAAGTGAATACATATATATGTAAGTGTATGCATGTGTATTTTTATATGTATATCCATGCATGTGGGTGTCTGTGTGTGTGTGTGTGTGTGTGTGTGTGTGTGTGTGGTATATGTATGGGTCTACTTCAAATGAATGAAATACCACTTATCCAGATAGCCAACATAGGAAAAGTTGCCATTTTCTCCACTGTAGAGCGATCCCAGTGTTGGTTGGTATATTTAGTTAGGGGTGGTTTATTTTTTTGTTAAACATTGGTCAACTGGATACTTACCACTGTAACAGTTTCAGCAACATGGTCATTTGTTCATCTAAGGTTTCGGAGATCTCGTCTTGACAATGTCGTCTTCGGGTAAGTGGTATTTACTCCATTTGAAGTAGACCCGTATTTATATGAATACATATATATATATATATATATATATATAAGTCTATATACACACAGATATTTGTGAGTTTATATCTAAGCTTTTGCACATGTGTTTATGATTTGTCCTGGCTCTCCCCTTTTATATGGCCTATCTCTGACCCTTACCTTTTCGCCTCCCCTATGTACTCTGACACTGGGAATTTTCACACACTCACATACACATACACACACACACACACACACACACACACACACACACACACACACACACACACACACACATATCTTCACACTTCTTTTTTTCTTTTAGCTTGTCTTGGTACCACCCCCTGAAGGTAATTCTCTCGTTTTTAATTTTTTTTCTCAAATACTTCTAAGACTCGCACATAGCTGATAAGTTCTAATTACATCTTTGCTCTTTGCAGCATAATTCTTTTTTGAGTTCAGATAACCACCATACTCCTCCCCTCTAGCATCACAGTGTTTTACCCAGAAGTGAATCCCACTGCCATCTGTTTGATTATTATTTGCTATCACATTAATACAGGACTAGATGTTTACATTATTTGTCACTGTACACATCACACTAACAGATACATCAATCACAATAAAATGCAAACTACATATGTACCAGTGTCCCAGTCACTGTCACTAAATGTGATCTGTTTATGTGCTACTGGATTATTCTTTCATCATAATTTACATGGCTTTTTTATGGTAAATTGAAGAGTATATATTCATTGTTACTTATATGCATAACTGAGGAGTGAAAGCGCTCATCTTTCGTTTTTACTTAAAAAAAAAACATGGGTTAAACAAGCAACACCAGCTTGATTCCTGTTTTCTTATTTTCAATAAGAATGCAAAGTGATCTTTAACATGGATCTTACATTAGTATTTATGACAATAGTTTATTTGAGCACATCAGATGCTATTTTCATTTATGTACAACTGTCTTTCCCTATTTTTGGTGTGTTCTTCTTTAAGAAAAGTGTTTACTACCCTTAAGACTGGAAAACTACATTGCCTCAGTTCCTCAGTACTGGGTTTTGTTGTATGTGTGTGTGTGTGTGTGTGTGTGTGTGCGTTGTACACACACAAATATATATATATATATATATATATATATATACACCAACTCCATGATCGCACAACAGCGAGGCAAATGGTAAATGTACCGTTTCACTCTCTACTGTGATCTCCATTTAAACGGTTCAAAGTTTCAAAATTTCGATCGTATGGTCTCGACCATAAGAAATTTGAAGTTTTGAATCTTCTAAATTTAGAAGTAGACCCATACACACACACACACACACACACACACACACACATATATATATATATATATATATATATATATATATATATATGGGTCTACTTTAAAAGACCGAAACGACGATTCCCCGACACGCGGAAAACAAAGATCAAACGACCGACAGGTAAGTTTATCGAAAGGGTGATTTGCCGACTGCC
The DNA here is from genome assembly GCF_019279795.1 of Protopterus annectens. Lineage (NCBI taxonomy): Eukaryota > Metazoa > Chordata > Ceratodontiformes > Protopteridae > Protopterus > Protopterus annectens. The sequence continues at coordinate 1,782,629,226 of NC_056733.1, read as the reverse complement.
GAAAGACCGACAAGGGTAATGTGTGATCGCGACTCGGTAAGTGTGCGACAGTGACGGAGTTAGGAGCGGTCAGGTAAGTGTGTGATATTGTGGGATTTTGGGTTAGACTGTGGGAAAGGTGAGTGTGTGTTAGTGTCGGAGTTAGGGTTCGGGTAAGGTAAGTGTGTGATAGTGAGGGACTGTAGTTTAGGGACGGGTTAAGTGAGTTAGGTTTAGAGTGCGGGTAGGGTGTGTGTGCGATAGTGACGGGCTTTATGTTTTTGGGTGGGTTAAGTGAGTTAGGGTTAGGGTGCAGGTAGGTGAAGTGTGCGATAGTGTCAGACCTTGGGGTTAGGGGTGGGTTAAGTGAGTTAGGGTTAGGGTGCAGGTAGGTGAAGTGTGCGATAGTGTCGGACCTTGGGGTTAGGGGTGGGTTAAGTGAGTTAGGGTTAGGGTGCAGGTAGGGTGAGTGTGCGATAGTGTCGGACCTTAGGGTTAGGGTTTGGGTTAGGGCTAGTGGCTATGATATGTAGTGTGATGTGTTGTTTACGTTCGGTGTGTTGGTGTAATGGTGTTCGGTGTTTTGCGTTGTCGGTTTTGTGTGTTTTCGGTTATCTGGTCTCAGTGATTTGTGTGTCGGCGAACTGGCATGTCGGTCTTTCAAAGTAGACCCATATATATATATATATATATATATATATATATATATATATATATATATATATATATATTTTATAAACATCAAAAGTAAAAAAATGATAGAAAAGGACTGAAACACATGACATTGTGACATTGACCCCTCTCCCGAAAAAAAGAAGTTATGTCTGACCATAAATTTCCATCTGTGTTGTTCATCTTTATTCATTCATTACTGATGGGTTCGGTCTCATCCTTGGAACCGAGTTGGCCTTATACTAAACTCACGAAAGCTAAAAACCCTCGAGCTAAGCTTTACCCATAGTGCCCTTCTCCCTGTTACCTCAGATCGAGTTTGACCGTGACAAGAAAAGCAGAGGCTATATTTGAGCAAGTTCCCTAGAGTGACATTTGGACCCAGACAATCCCCCAGGAGCCTCTAGGAGGGGGAAGGAGGATGGGACGTAATGAATGAATGATGATGAACAACACAGATGGAACGTTATGGTAAGACATAACTTCTTTGTCTGATGTTGTTAATCTTGATTCATTCCTTACTGATGGGACAGAGTCCCTAGCTACCTTATATGTCTTGGGTAGACCTATGGACGAATATTCCTGAGCATCATTAAACCAAAGGAAGCTCTTCCCCTGGAGACCAGATCCAATTTGTAATGAGAGATAAAGGTATGGGGAGTAGCCCATGTTGCAGCTGCACAGATATCGTTCATGGATGCCCTTAAATGAAAAGCTATTGAAGTTGCCACAGATCTGGTGGAATGTGCTTTGACTCTGCCTGGTATAGGGGTTTTTGAACGTTGATACACCAGGAGTATACAGTCTCTTAGCCATTTGGATAGAGTTACTTAGAAATAGCTTTCCCCAATTTTGGGCCTGAAAAGGATACAAACAATTGGTCTGATTTGTGAATTTCCTTTGTTCTGTCAAGATAAAATCTCAATTGCCAATTTACATCTATCAGGTGAAGGCAATATTCTCCTTTGTTTGTGAAATTATGGAAGAAAACTGGTAGATCAATAGACTGGTTTACTGTAAAATCTGAAACAACTTTGGGTAGAAAGGAGGGTTTTGCCTATAGTGATACTCTGTCCTTATGATAAATTATATAGGGGCGTTTAATACATAGGACCTGAAGCTCAGAGATATGTCTAGCTGAGGTAATGGCCACAAGGAATAAGGACTTCCATGACAAGAACTGGATACTGCAGGTAGCAGCAGCTTCAAAAAGGGGGTTATGTTAAAGCCTGAAGAACTAATGTGAGACTCCATGCTCGGTGGGTTCCTTAATGGGATGTCTAATATGAGAAATCCCTTTTAGGAAAGTCTTTCAAAGACGATGGGAAAGAAGAGTCCTTGAAGCCGTTATGAAAACTGGAGATGGCAGCTAAGTGAGCACGGATGGTTGATGCTGCAGCTCTTGCTTTGAAAGAATTTGGCAAGTAGTCCAAAACTGCAGTTACTGTAACTGAAAAGGATCAATTTTTCTTTACTCGGACCATATTAAGAATGTTTTCCATTTACTACAGTAAATTTTTCTGGTGGTTTGTTTATGCGAAGCCAGAATAATGTCACAGACCGGGGAAGAAAGATTGTTCTGCCGGGCAATTACTGGAAGTGGAGAAACCAAGCCGTCAGTATGAGACTGGCTATGTTCGGGTGAATCAAACCGTTGGGGTGAGAGATCAGATCTGGAGTTGGATCCAAGATCCATGGCTTGTCTATCGAGTGAGATCAAAGAAAGGGGACCCATGCTTGGCGGGGCCAATAGGGTGCAATGAGGATCACTTTGCTTCTCAACTGGAGGGCTTTCTTTAGGAATTTTGGGATTAGGTGAAGAGGGGGAAGTGTACAGAAGTCCTGTGGGCCAATCATGGATCAGAGTGCCCCTCGGGGACTCCCCCTCTAGAGGGTTCAGGGCAAAATAGTAGCTGCACTTGTGGTTTGTAGGGGAGGTGAATAGATCGTAGCAAGGGTGGCCCCAATGGCTGAAGATCTTCACCTTTATGGTATGACTGAGGGACCACTCATGAGGAAGTATACATCTGCTCCGTTTGTTCACAATCACGTTGGAATCCCCGGGAATGTGCATTGCAATCAGACAGCAGTTGGAAGCTGCCACCCATTGCCACACTCTCATGGCCTCTTGGCAAAACGCATAGGACTTGGTTCCCCCTTATTTGTTGATATACCAGACAACTGCAATTCTTCCAGACAAAAGGACAGAGTGAAGTGCCAGCAATGCTAGAAGCACTACCCTCAGTTCTAGTACACTGATATGCTGATTGGTCTCTGAGATGCTGATTGGGCAAACACGTGCCTTGAACCATCATTCCCTCAAAATGCCCTCCCCACCCTATCAGGGAAGCGTCCATGGTCGCAGTGGCTTTGGGCTGAGGAGGGGGAAAAGGTCGACTCCAAAGATTTGCATCTGGCTTCATCCACCACAAAAGGTCTTTTTTGCACTGTTCTGTTATCCGTATTTGGTAAGATAATGGATGATGATTTAGGTAATACTGAGACAAAAGAAGCCACTGAAGGAGTCTCATGTGTAATATTGCAAGTGGGACAATGGTGATTACTGCAGCCATTGAACCTAGAAGTTGAAGGTTCTCTTGAGCCGAGGCCATGTCCTGACTTAGTATCACTCAGAGCTGAGCCCTTAGTCTTTGCAATCTGTGATATGGAAGAGACACTTGGCAAGATTGATTACTGAAACCCACTCCTATGAAGTCTAAGCTCTGAGTGGGAATCAGGTTGCTTTTCTTCCAATTTACAGAGATTCCCAAGACTTTTGTCAATGTCAGGGTGTAGTTTAGGGCTTCTTCCAGGAGATGCTTGGTGGGGACGGTGAGGTGAGGAGTCCCTCTCCATAGCATTTTATCTAGAGGCTCGATATACTTGGTTTTGTGCCACATTTCTAAATGTAAACTGAGGATGCATACTATCTCTTCTAAGAAGGTTGTTTTCATGACATTCCTTCCTAAACATCCCAATATTTAATTTGCCGCTCTTTTCCTGCATAATAAGAACATCTAGAAAACTTATTACTCTATCTGAATAACTCAGTGTAAATTTAAGGAAGTTTGTTGATGCATTAATATAATCTACAAACATTCTAAGTTTTTTTTACAGAACCTCCCCATAACAGAAAAAGATCATCTACAAATCTACAGTAAAATAAAATTTCATTCCTAAATTCACCTTTCTCTAAGAAATCTTTCTCCCACTCAAACGCAAAACCAAGTATATCGAGCCTCTAGATTAAATGCTATGGAGAGGGACTTTATGACACAACTGGACACAGTAAAGTCTGATTTATTAGAAAGAGGCTATGATCAGAAGATAATTGACTCAAGTGTTACTGCTGTCAGGAATCTGAGGCATAGCAGAGCTAAACCTTATTTTTCTCAACAGATAGAAAATATTAATATAATAGGAAAATCTACTAATGCACAACCACTTAAGTTATGCTTTAGTTATTCCAGAAATGTAAGATATTATACAAACATTATTAATAAACACTGGAATATTTTAACCTCAGATAGACAAGTAAGTAAATTGGTAGGTGCTTTTCCACAATTCACCTTCAAGAATAAGAAATCTTTAAAGAGATTACTATGTAGTCCTAGAGACATTATTATACAGAGTAGTAGTCTGGGTACTAAACCATGTACTAAATGCAATTTTTGTAGGTATATAGATACAGATATTAACTTTTCACATCCAGATTCAGGTGCAGTCTATACATTTAAAGTCAGTGCCAGATGTGACTCCCCACATGTGGTATATTTAGCTACTTGCAAAATCTGCAACAAATTATATGTAGGGAAAACGGATAGGTTATTACGAGATAGAATTAGGGAGCATGTATACCACATTAAAAAGGGGAATTTGTTTAATGCCTTAGCTAAACATGTTAAAGAGACGAGTACACAACATGATTTTGTTTTCAGAGTGATAGATAGATGCTTTGAGAATGTGAGGGGTCGTGAAGTCAAGGTAAGAACAGAAAATCTGGAGACAAAATGGATAGTGAAATTAAGAGCAAATAATGGCCATGGTCTGAATGACTATATACCATTAAAGCCAGTTTTGAAAAATAGGGCATTACGTAGGTAATTTAAATAGTTGTTATGTTTTTATATATACATTTTTTAAGCTTTAAAAAAATTTTTATATGTATGTGATAAGTGATTGTATGTATGCTACATAATTTTATGGCTTCATAGTATATATCTCTTTAAGGACATTAGTAGGCAACCATGTGATAAATGGTATAAATGCAGGTATATTTTAGTTGTTGGATACACCTGAAGAAGCCAGATGGTGAAAGCGCTTGTGTAACCTGACAATAAAATTCTTTGAAGAGACCTGGAGCCTTACCTCTACTTCATTTCTATAGTTGCATTGGTTTATCATTTTTTCTTGTGGTACCTGTTTGCTATTGTGGCTGTTTTTTGTAAAGAAGTTTCATTCAAATGTCAATCACACGAAGTGTGATCGACAAAGTGATTGTAAGCCAAAACAACCAACTAGTCTATAAAAGTTTTGGGCACCTTCCTTGTGCACAGTCCATCCATTTTAAGTATGCAAGCATGCTGGTAAAAGTAGGATGTACAGGCACATTAAAATTCCAAACTTTGTTGCCACTGGTAGTTTTAATCAGATGTCTAGTCAGCTTAGAGACTTCAGTATCATTAGCTGGTGTTGACCACAGTTTTGGGCAGGTAGATACCTTTTTGGGGAAGCTTCTTTTTTCTGTGAAACAGTTAACTTCATTTTTTGCTTCTATCTATCAGGAAAAGTAACCATGTGTGTGGGGCAAATTCTTTATAAGGACATCATATGGCCTGTGTTTTTTTGTTTAGGCAAACATCACAACACTAAGGCTTGTGAAATTTGCTTATTCTTTCTTTTTCTATGACAGTGAAGAGCAGGTTGACTTCTCTGAGACATTTTCTAGAAAACAATGCCTAAAGGATTTGGCACATAATGATGCATTCATATGATGTCATCATATATGATGGCTTCATATTCCCCTTCAATGGATCTCTATTTTAGCCACAAAAAAGAGAAAATTCATCTGAAGAGGTTTCTGAAGAAAGTTATTCATCTTCCTCTTTTCTGAAATCTGTGATGGATAGTTCACCGCCCTTGGGCTATCAGTCCAATTTACTTTTTCCCACTGATAAGTCTTTATAGGAAGTGACTAAGGCCCAGGAACAACCCTTAGCCAGTCAAGCTACACTTCACACAGCTGTGGCCATGAAGGGAACACATTTTACTAAGTGTGAGGGTGGGATCAGTAGTTCTTAGTGCAAGAGGAAGTCACCAGATCAGTGATGGAGGTCCAGATGTCTGATTCTTCCCCAAAAACTATTTGACTAGAGACTAAGAAAAGGCTTCATAAAAATAAACATTTGTCCCTGTCCTTCTATACCCTCAATTCAGAAGGGCTCATATGAAGACTGGTACAACTTTGTCCAAGATCTCTTTAAGGCTATATAGTCTTTCCAGTTCATTATTCCAGTGTCTATCCAGGCTAATATAAAGAGATCTCCTCCTTCCTTGGAAGACGTGGTTCTCTTAGAATCAGATGAATGTCTAGACTATGCTTCACTGTTCCCTGCACCTATTCTTCATGAATCCTAATCTGAGGGTGCCTTGTCCTCAGATTCTCCTAATGAAGAAATTCTTCTATGATATTATCTCTAAGATGAAAGATTCTTAAAGTTGCTTGGAGCGGAAATTTCCGAGTGACAAAAAAGATATAATGAGTTGCTTACTATGGGTTCCCAAAGCCTTTAACAAACCCTTTAGTTCTGGGAGCCTTGAAGGATGATTTTAAGGTTGTTTCATCTTCTCCTAATTCACAACCCCAATTCAAGGAAATCAGACCGTCTCATAAGTTTATTTTTTGAATTCCCAAAGCAAACTCTGCTGTTATTTCTAAGGACAAAAATATTAGATAAAAATCCTTTTTTGCTTCTAACCCTGTCCATAATAAAAAAGGCTTTCAGGCCTCTCTTATGTCTGGGACGGAGGTCTCTTCAACTTTATATTTTAGGGCAAGTAACTGCCAGAAACAAAGGGCAAACTACATGCTTTACATCTTTGCTGATATGCAACAATCTGTTTTATCCTTCCTTCTTCAGACACTAAATTCAGTATGTCATATATGGTTAACTCTGCTTCCCAGTTCATTAAGCTTTTAATCAAGTCTGCTCTTGGTGCAGTGGATGCTTTACCCAGAGCTGCTGCTACAGGTACAGTGATACAGAGGAATGACTGGGTCAGACTGCAAAATTTTCCTTAAGATATTAAGGCCCAGATTTTAAATGCTCCTCTTCAGGAAGGTGTACTTTTTGAAAATTAATAAGCTGGATACTAAAAAAGTTAGAGGAGTGAAAAAAAATTGATGCAGTGGACAAAGAACTCTTTTCACCCCATGTCCTCAAGTAGCAAGGGAACTAACTATTTAGTCATAAGCCTTTCTTCCAGAAGCCCTTTAAACCACCTCAATGAAATTCATCTGAACATCAATTTGAAAAATAAAATGGCTATGAGACTCAAAAAAAAAAGAAAGTGACAATCTCAAAGATTCTTCTTTTTTGATAATAAAAATGCATGATCATATTTGGACCTTATCTCCCATGTCTCACCCCCACCCCACCCCCGCCATCCTTTCAGACATGCAGGCAATCTTTCTTGCTCTTCACATCTCTGGAAACAGGTAGCATCAGATACTTGGGAAGTAAAAATAACTCAACATGGCTAAAGACTTCAGTGGGCACCCCTCTCATTTCAGTCAAGAATTCCACTATCCTCAAAAAATGAATTCCTCTTCCCTCAAAGAACAAAACTCATGTGTTTCCCCTTATTACATCAACTGTGTTGTCACAATGAGTAATAAAGCCTGTTCCTCCTTAATGAAGAACCACACCCAGAAACTGAAAAAAACATATGTTTTTCAGCCAGTCTTGAACTTTTCTGCATTGTAATGCCTCTGTATCAAAGTACATGGTCACTGTTATTTTTTCATGTGTTATACCCCAAAATGATCTAAAGGAGGCTGCCACGGCCAGCATTATTTGGTGTTACAGTCAATGGCTTCACCTTCCTAATGTCATGTTAGCAGGACAGAAAGAAATCCTTAAGATGAGGGGATTATTTACTGTAGTTTTCTCTCTCATCCGTTGACAACATTGCTGCGACTGCTTACTTTTCACTGCCGGCATCAACCTGCATTTCTAATTACTTTGCTTCCTTTGATTTTTATCAGTGGCCATCTCTGTCACAGCAATTTAAGGAATGTTTGAATGGCAGGCTTGAAAATGTAGTTGAGTTAATTGTTCTTTTCAAAGTAACAACTGTAGTTCAGTGTTCAAGTGTGAGAAATCTCACTCCTGTGACTAATAGGTGTTACTTGGGCTGAAATGGTTTGCATTGCATTCACAGTTTTAAATATTGTAGCTAGGGTTGCCACCCCTCTGTTTTTTTTTTTCCGGACTATCCTGAAATCAAACTGATTCTCCGGTAGTCTGAAGACACTGTACAAACTCCAGTATTTTGTTTCAAAAAAGGAAACAGACAATTGGAGTTTGTAAATCAGCTGATTTACTATGCTTTTCTGTAAAAAAGCATAATAAATCAGCCGAAAGCAGGCAGCGGGAATGGGAAAAGAAGGCGTTTTCCACTAAGTGATGTCACCATGATATCACAAAATGGATGGAATATGGGTGGGAGAGGGGGTGGGGTGGGCAGGGTTACTGGTGATGTGAGGGGTGTGACTTTACTCCGGTTTTAGCCATAATGAAATCTTCGTTCCTCATCTCCAGAAGAAACATGCACTTTTGCAGAAACTAAAGTGCATTAAAATATGAAAAATCATAAATTGACAGAAAGCAAAAAGTTAGATTAACATATTTGCTTTCTTTCTTTGTGGCACTGAGTATTATTACAGGGAAAGACATTTGCATTTGAAAATTAAGCCTGAAAGCCCTGACTTTGTTCAGACTCCAGGCTACACTATCTATCTTAGGTGTGATGCTGGCAAACTGTAACTGATAAGGCACATTGAAATGTCATTGTTTTCTTAATGACTCTGCTGTTGGGATAAGTGACCTAAATTAGTGTGCCACTCTTAGTAGCTGTTAAATTATGTTTTTTTCTGTATGTGAAATGTTTAGTCTTGCATTACAGGGAAGGGAAAAACACTTTTTGGAAAGAAAAACTTGACTTTTGGGCTCTATTCAAGAACTTTCCTGGTACCAAAGAAAGGAAGGCACAGAGACCAGTTTTAGACTATTTATCTCTCTCCTAGTTCTAAAAGTTCAAAATGCTCACTTTGCAGATTCTTTTTACTCCACTACTACTACTTATTCTTATGTCCACATCTATAGTCACAAGGACTACATAATTAAAGTTCTTTGCTTTGGGTTGTACTTTTAATTTACAACTTTGTCCATTCCATTGATCTCTCTACTGCTCTAAGGATATTCACAAAATGTTCCAGTCATTGCCTTTTGTAGGCCAGGGAATTTACAATGATCCTTACCTGAATGATTCCCTCATTCTGATTCCTACAGCCCATGACACTCTAGCATACCTTTACTTCATGGATCTCTTCAGCAGTCTAGAGCTCAGTTTAAATCTAGAAAAACTCTTTCCCAATTTCTTCTCACAGGTTAGTCTTTTTAGGATGTCTTCAAGACACTTCCTTGGTGGCAGCCTTTCTTGTTCAAGAGAAAATCTCTTGCTATCATAAATAATTCCTAAATGTAGCTCACAAGAATGCTCCAAGGCAAGAGAATTCCTCAGAATTCTAGGTTATGTGACTTCATCCATCCTCATGATTCATTCAGTCAGACTCCATATGAGAAAAATTCAGTAGTTTCTCAAAACTATCTAGATTACACAGCCACCAGCAGTGTGAACAATGTTCTAGAGGATTACCACTGTTGAAATGATGCCCTGACCCCATGTGCAAATATGGGAAAAAATGGGTGTGGATGGATGGATCCTCTATCTTCTCCTATCCTTGTCCTAGATTTCACCAAAAAGAAACTCCTTTTATGGGCCAATCAAGCTCTGCAGAATCTTAGTTTTCTCTCTCCTCCAGTACTGATTCAGTCAGTCTCAATAGATACCTCAGACTTTGCATAGAGGGCGGTATCTGAAGGAAACAAGATCCAGGGCATATGAATGTCTCTTTTCAGGCACATGTACATAAACATCAAGGACACTGTGGCCCTGAAAGACATTATCAAAACAACAAATCCTTTCTGGACACCTGAACAACTGTTAGTCATAACAGACAACACATTCATGTAGTACATAATAAATCAAGGGGGGATGAAGTCCTACCCTTTATTAAGACATGGTGGTTGGCGAACTGGCAATTCAAGTTAATTTTTCCTTACAGGTAACTTACATCCCATAAGCAAACAACACAGTAACAGATTCACTGAGCAGATCCAAGACAGACTCTCATGAGTGAATGTTGCACCCAGAGGTCTTCTAAGAGACTGTCCACCTGTGGGAAACTCTCCAAGAAAATGTTTTTACCTCCTATCAGAGCAGACAGTTAACAACAGTTGTGTGCCAGGACACTTTGCAAAAAGGTCTGGAAAACAGATGCTTTTTCATTCCTCTGGATGGGAATGTTCTTCTTTAGCTGCCCCCTTTACTTGGATAACCAGAGTCTCACCAAAATACTTCTGCTCATCCCCTTTTGGCACAGACAACATTGGTTCTCCCTTATCATGCACCCAGCCAATGGCAATTACCAGAGAGTGGATAACAGGATAAGGCATTTCTTATCCATCCTGGCATTTTCAATCTCCATCATACTGTTTGGGTAATAGTTTTTTGTTTTTTTTATCCCCATTAGGCACCTCTTTTCAGAAGACATGCAACAGGTAGTAAAGGAGGCTAGGAAAGCATATTTAGGAAAACAGACAACATTTTCTAGTTAGTGCCATAACAGTGACCAGGATCCATCCTATACAGAGGCTCCATTGGTTCTCCAGTAAATAAGTAAATTGCTGGTCAGGTATTTCTTACAAGTCTATCAAACTTCACCTTTCAGCCACTACTACTTGTCTGCCACTGAACCCACCCCCCATTTATTCAAGACAAGCAGTTGTTGAAAGGGGTTTTACAAATTAGACCACTTAGAAAACAGGTAACACCATCATGGGATCTTAAATGAATGTTGGAGAAGCTAACTCTGTCTCCCTTTGAACCAGTAGCCATCTTTTCCTTTAAATTTCTTCCTTGGAAGACTGCCTTACTTATTACTCTAACTTCTGCAGGACAAGTATCTAAGTTACAGCCTCTCACATCTTCTCAAGCCTTTTTGATATTACATAAGGACAGGGTGAGTATTAGAAACCAGCCAAAGTTGTTTCAGAGCTTACTTTGAACCAAACTATTCATCACCCTCTATTCTTTCCTGAACCCAAAATCAGAGAAGAGAGTTTGCCATGCCTTTAATATCCACTGGCAACTTAGACATTACCTAGACAACATTAATGATTTCAGAATGTTCGACCAACTTTTTATTTTATTTCATTGCAAGGAAAAAGGACAGCCAGTTTCCAAGCAGGCCATTTCCAGGCGGCTATTTCAGGCTATTCTGTTCCTTACTCTCATCATGGAAAAAGGCTTCCTCAGAATGTCAGGGCTCGTTCTATCAGAGCTATGGCTACTTCTGAGTCATTTTGGAAAGGGGTGGACTCTAAACCTGTTTTTGAGGCAGCTACTTGATCATCGGTACAGATTTTCAATAACCATTATACAATTCTAAATCTACTGAATTATGCCCCAAGTCTACTCCCCACCACTTCCTAAGCTTTGGTAATCATCCTATACAGCTAAAGGTAACACAGTACAGTGGTGTAAGTTAGATTACTATAATTATAGATATTTGAATAGATCACTGCTGGAGTATTAACACCCCCTTCCTTCCCCTTTTTATTTTCCTGTCTTCCCTTGGTCAGACTGGGGTCCCTGTCACATCTGTCTCTTCTTCTGGCATGACTTTTTGGTACTTGACATAGTTTTCTAGAGCATTAGACTCTGGCCTTCCTCTTTATCACAGAAATGTTCTGGATTTCATAACACATGAATGTCCATGTTATACCAGCATGCTCTCATATTTAACACAGGCATACAGTGCACAAGAAAGGTGACCACATTTTTTTGTATACTGTCCATAGGTCTGATATCTTTGGCAGGATATGTTCCATATAGCTAAAGGCTGCTGCAACAGTGAACTATTTGAGCACCTACTGTTTTAGTAAGTTAATTTACACAACTGTACTTTACACAGTTGTACTTTACACTTGCATTAAAACTTGACTGTGTGAGTAGTTAATAAGAATGCAATGACAGAAGACTGTGGTTGCCTATTTCTGTTTAAGTATTCTCTTCCGGATGTAGAAAATATCACACTGTGCAATGTACAGATAATTTATACTTATTTCAGAAAATGAGCATGGAGGATCAACAATCCCAACTGGACAATTTCCAGAGAGGGGAATTAATGCACAGAGAGAGCCAAATAAAAAGACCAGCACCACTTTAGCAATAAATCTGTGCTTCAGTACTGTGAAGCTTACTTGAACTGCAGTTTTCTTTTCCATTCCTAAAAGAGGCTTTCACAGGTAATGATTGGGAAAAATAAAACAGAATGGAAATATAAAAATATCAGAATTAATTCAAGTAACAGCAGCAGCAGCAGTTAAAAGAACTACAGCTCTTCAAAGGCTGTCTGCAAGTGAAGAACAAAATAAAATAAACTAACGAAAGTAACTGCTACAGCAATTAAAACGACGAGTGAGTGTGTGTGTGTGTTTTAATTTCTGCATGCATGTCCTGTAATGGTTTTAATGACATGTGACAGCAATGAGTTAAAACACATTGTGAAGGTTATTATTAATGTTTTAAATGAATCATTTGACCTTAATCACACATCTGAGTTGTGCATAAATATTTGAGTGCATGTACACTGCATGTGCCGTTATCACTTACCTAAAATATATTACTGTTGATATTATTTATGTATTTCAGTTTTCACAATAAAACGTCTGAAGTGAAAACAGTAATAGAGTGACTGCAATTACTATGCATATGTGCGTGTGTGTGTGTGTGTGTGTGTGCATCTAAGAATCTGTATATGTGTCTCTGTCTCAACAGCTGTCTGAGTGTATATAAGTGTGTCTGTTGGTACACAAGTGTGTGTATATTTTTGTGAGTATGTGTGTCGTGTGAAAAACATCATTAAATACTTACATAACTTATATTTTGAAAATAAAATACTTCCACCAAGAAATTACATACCCTACACCAACTTTGAAACATTAGTGGAGTAACTATTCTACTAATTATAAAACAAATACAACATAATTTAACATTTTCTAAGCACAGTAATGCCCTCCAGGTAGAGACTGCCTTCCAGGGTGATTGTCACAGGGAAATAATGGACCTTTCAGGGGAAATGAGGCCCTCTGCTTGTGGCTTTGGTCCTTACAACACCCTTTGGCAGTCTATTATTTCCCCTGTAATGTCCACCCTGTCAGGCATTATTGCTTGAATAATCTAAAGCAAAGTGGCACTCAGATCAGCTATGTTTAACTGTGAGTAAGACTCCAGCTCATTTATTAGTTTCAGTCTTGATTTCTTTTAATGTGTGCATCCACTACATACACTCCATTTATTCTCTTACTTTGCTGGGTCCAGGTAATCACAGACAGACTGCACTGATGCATATGAGCATCTTGTGTCCCTTGTCTTATACAAAGCCACCCACAGCACTGATTCATGAGCAAGACTGCAGTAGTGTGTGCCAGAATACAGCCATCATCCCACGTTTTTGAACAGCACACAAGCATGCCTTAAACTCCTTAATATACTACATGCTGTGGTACTTGGGGGTGCGGTGTGGCAGTGCTTTGCAGCAGGACAATGCTGCTCTACTGCCTTCAACTGCTGTGTTGTGGTCTGCTGTCTTGTATGTGAGGAATTCATAAAAAAACTTTAACTGCCTTTACATATTAGTAGAGAAGGTCATTACCATATAATGACAATAGGGGTATGCTGCTATGCAAACCCTGTGGTATCATGGGAAGGGGGCAAGATGAGTATAGGTGTAATAGCTGGTCTGCCTACATCAGAGGGGACTCCATTGCCAGTGCATTTTTTCCTTTTTTGGAACAATACTAATATGTTGCTCATTTCTGTTCCCTGTTCATTGTGTTAGGAAGGGAGGGGAACTACTGTGCTACCAAGGCAGCACCATCAGTCCATACATAGTTGGATTCTCATGATTTATCATGTTGGAACCAGCCTACACTCTGAAAACTACTTCTTTATGAATGGTGTCAATTCAGAGAAGGGGCGATTTGCATACTGATTCAGTGCTTGCAGTACAATGCCTGTGCAATAGATTATACAAACATTTATGAGAAGATAAAGATGATAAACCTGCACTCATTGACCATTTAGTTTAGCATTACGCTTGAGCTACATATGAATTGATATACTACTGTGGTAAACTTTACAAAAGTTGCTCTTGCTGTGTTACTATTGACTCATACTAGTCATATTAAGCTCCCAGCTATAAATGCTACACTTTTCCTTACCAACAGTATTTGTGGTAGAGGGAAGTCCATTGTGCTGCCTATCTAACACTAGAGGAGTGGTTTCCAGCTCTGAAACTGTAATTTTATTAGCCTTTTTGGGCTGGTTTCTATCCCTTCAACTTTCTGGCTTAAAAACACGTGTGTTTGCTCATTTTTCGCATCTTGCAGCACCGCGGGGTTACAGTTAAACTATTCCAGATGCCAAAAAGTCTGCTCTTCAAAATTTCCCTTAGAACTAGCTGGTTTCTCAGTAGTAGCACTAAAATCTGAACCCATGTGACTAGCACTTGCTCTAGAATCTGTTGAAAAGCACTAAAACTTAAACTTAAACTGATACAACCACTCAACTCTCCTTGTTAATAAGGAGAAATTAATCGTAGGCACTAAACAGCCTATAATTGCAAAGTACCTTGCAAAGGTAAGGGAAAAATCTTGTACTTTATAAAAAAAACACCTAAATAGGCATGTCCAAGGATCAGCTTCTGGTGATATTTCTTGTCCACCTGGTGAGTCTGGGCATACTGGGGCAATGCAGCAACTGCCTCATGTACACAGACAACCCTCTCCTCCTACCACCCAACATTACAACCTGCGAGAGAAGCACTTACATAGCCAAAGTGGAAGCAAAGCTTTCTCCAGCCAAATTGTGCTAGACAGTCAAGAGGAGAAGTTTAACACCTCCACTACACCTCAAGCAACACATAGCCCTTCAAAACTCACACCATCAACACCCACACATGGCAACACTAAACCCACATATGCGGAGGCCCTTAGCATTAACCTGCCCAAACAAAAAGGACCTCCAAAGCTAAAATGCAAACAAACAGTCACAACCAAAGTGACACATAGCTCACAACACCAGTGTGCCACCCAACAACAGCCCCTAAGGCAAGACAACATACCCAACATTTTAGTTATAGGTGACTCTATATTCAGGCACACTGATGTCCCACTCACCAGACTGAACAAGGAGAAAATTACAGTCAACTGCCTGTCGGGTGCCAGGATCTGCCACATAACGCATACACTCAAGTCACTCCACAACAAGTACAAATACAACTCTGTCATTATCCATGTTGGAGTGAATGACTTGAGATGTACCTCCCTGGACTACATGAAAAGAGACATGAAAGAGCTCTCGGATCATGTGGCCCAGGCAGGTATGACCCTAGCTCTGAGTAGCATCCTGCCATCACCCAGAATGATACCACAGTATAAGAACAAAATGATTGACTTCAACAATTGGCTAAGCTTCTGGTGTCATTCAAAGGGGATCCAGTATTTGTCTACCTGGGACGACATGATCGACAAACCACAATGCTTTGCCAAAGATGGTCTGCACATATCACCCCTGGGATTCAGGTTACTGGCTAAAGCTCTTGTCACCCATATAGTGCCTTTTTTAGGCAAGGTTCAAAGGACAAAACCACCACCACAACAGATACAAGCATGCAAAATCTGAAGGTAATGCTACTCAATGCTAGAAGTCTAAACCTCAAAATGCCCTCTCTCGAGGCAATCCTAAAAATGGAGAACATCAATATCCATGCAGTAACTGAGACCTGGTTCAAGGCTCCAGAGAGCACCCCTGCAATACCAGGCTACAACTCTTACCACACTTTTCGGCCACCAAACCAAGACCGAAACACTAAAAGTGGAGGAGTGTCCATATTCACCAAGGATATTCACACCTCCAGGCTCGTTGCCCAACACAATGCATCTGAAATTCCCCAGGTGCAACTAACACTAGGCAAGACTGCAATCCAAATTGTAGCTTGCTACAGATCCCCACCATGCCCCAAGATTCTCAATACACCTTTCTAAACATACTGGAAAATATTAAGATACAGCCAAACACCATAATACTGGGTGATTTTAACTACCCTGCCATTAACTGGGAAAACTACTTGGGTACCAACACCTTTTCCCAACAGTTCTTGGAATTCATAAATTCCAACACCCTGGATCAACTAATCCATTGTCCCACCAGGGGCTCCAATATTCTAGACCTGCTCATTACCAACATGGGAGATAGATGCTCCACACCAGTGGTCACACCCTCAATTGGTCATTTCTGACCATAAACAAATCACCCTTGACATCCAAATCCCAACCCCACCGCCCAATAAGGAAACCTCCGTAAAAAACGTCTCCAAAGCCAACTTCATGCTACTCAAGTCAGAAGTGACAAACTTCGTGACACCCATGCAGACAGGAGCTGAAAGTTTGACTGCCGAATCCTACACTAAGGCACTGTATGAGCACATCCACTCATACATGAATCGTGCCATCTCAAATAGAACCAAGAAGCTCTCTTCCGAAAAAGAGAAGCCAACCTGGTGGTCCCCGGACATAAACAAACTATATAACAGAAGGAAGAAACTGTTGCAGAAAAGAGGAAAATTCCAGGATGCAAAAAACTCCCTTAGCAGCCTTAGTAAGAAGCTGAGATCCCTCATAAAATCCTCCAAAGCTAGTTACGAAAATAAATATGCCAAAGATTCCAAAGACAACCACAAAGCATTCTATAGTTATGTCAAGAATCTAAATGACAATGCTCAGATCTGCTCCAAGCTACAACAGAATGGCATTAAATAAACTGATCCCAAGGATATTGCCAATATCCTGGCAGATCAATTCAGTGCCAACTTCACCCCCTTCTCATCCCCTAAAGGGTTCAGCTCAATACCAAAAGGTTGCCAAATTCTGGTAATCACTGCCACACAGGTAGAAACAGCACTCTCCAAAGCTGAGAATACAGCATCCATGGGACCAGATGACATCCCAGGCTGTGTACTACATAAACTACAAAATGAACTGGCACCTCACCTAAGTGTCATGTTTAATCATAGCCTCACCTCAGGCTTCATGTCAACTGAGTGTCACACAGCTACATTTATCCTACTCCACAAGGGGGGGATCCACCTTGGATCCCGGGAACTACTGTCCCATCAGTCTGACGAACTTGATCTGCAAGTGCATGGAATGCATTATCATGAAACTTATAAACAAAGGCACTGGCAACCTACAAACACTGGATCCCACCCAGTTTGGGTTCGTGAAGGGCCGATCTTGTCTCCTGAACCTGACTGACTTCTTCGAATCAGTCTCCAGAGCTGTGGATGAGGGTAAGGTGGTCCACACAGCCTATCTGGACCTCGCCAAGGCCTTCAACACCATCCCCCACTCTGGAATCATAGATAAACTTACTAAGCTGGGCATAAATCCCTATGTCACTCGATGAGTTGCCAACTGGCTTACTGACAGAACACAGACTGTAAAAGTAGCTGAATCCAAATCCAGCTCCAGACAAGTGACAAGTGGAGTACCTCAGTGTTCAGTTCTGGGACCGCTCTTGTTTGGCATCTACTTCTCTGAAGTACAGGCCAACACTAAGGGACTATAGCTAACAAAGTTCGCAGATGACTGCAAACTGGGAGCCATTATTGAATCGCCAAATGATGTGGATATTCTAAAAAAAGGCTTTACAGAAACATATGCTTGGTGCCAGAGCCATGGGATCAAGCTTAATGCCAAGAAATGTATAGTTATCCCCTTTGAGAAAAAACATGTACCCATGAATTACCACATAGGTAGCAGTAAACTAAACACCGAAAGTGTGATGAGAGACTTAGGGACACAGGTGGACAGTGATCTCAACTTTGATAACCACATTGCCACAACAGTCAGGAAATCCTTCTATGTGGCTCACCTTATCACTAAGGGCTTTTCATCCAGAAGAAAGGAGGTCATTGTCCCACTGTACTCGTCCCTCATTCGACCCATTATAGAGTATAATGCCCCGTTTGGTATGTACCTCACAAGACATCTGCAACAGCTGAAAAGGCCGCAGAAATACCTCATTAAAAGAATCACAGGCCTAAAGCAAATGCCCTATGCTCACTGTCTAAAAAAACTCCGGCTATACTCTGGGGCATATCGTCTACTCAGAGGCGATCTCTGCTTAACATACAAGGTCATGTCAAACCCTGAGCTGTTGGACATGCTCCACTTAAAGAAATCCCAATCCCTAAGAGCCACATGCTCCAGGGATCTAAACCTTGTCATCACAATGAACGAAACATGCTGGAAGGATAGGTTCCTGACCCAGAGACTCCCCATACTCTGGAATAGACTGCCCATACATGTCAAGCAGAGCACCTCCTTGGCCCTCTTCAAAAGGAACCTTGACAATTGGATGGGAGATAGGAAATTCACCCTGAGATCACATCAGTCACCCTGCTAGACAGGTATCCAGGGAAGTAAATAATTTGGGAAGAAATATCCAGGGAATTGTTATGGCTAAGGTTGTATAGGCCATTGGGCCGATAGCCTAGTACCAGCCTATGAACCTATAGCATTTAATATGTCAATGAATCCTTGTATTGTTATTCATCTGAAAATATGTTTGCTTTAGTGTTTTATATATATTCTGCCGCAATGTATAAAAACATCTACTACTGTAATGAAATGAAATGCCCAATGATAAATGCTATTATTAAATATCATGAACTCTCTCATTGTCACGTGGCTTGGGTTGTGGCTGAAAATTATTCTTGCACCAGTCCTGCCCAGATGACAAATGTAAAATAAATAAATAATTACATTTAACTGTTCTTTTTGAGTCCTATTCACTCAAGGAATCAGTGTCTTACAGTGGTGATACTATATACACAATTTAATTTGCTGGTAAGTCTAACTTTTTAATCATTGTCCCATTTCCATAAAAGGAACAGCATTGGGTAATTATAATTTAAAATCAGTTATCACCTTAAGAGAAGGCAGATAAATGTTTTCTCCATAATCTTGTGATGCATTATAAAGAGGCAGAATACTGACTAATGTGGTAATTTGAGAAAACCTGAGGGTCTGTAACTGAATTCCAGCTGTTGTTCTCTTTATTCTGTATTACTTAATTTTGCTACCACCACCCCCCCCCCCCCCCCAGCAATGACAAAGGAGCTTCTTCATTTCAGGAGACTCGGGCTGAAAGCCAGCTGCTGTAAAGGTGCATTTATGCTATATAACCTAGGCCTTTCTGGGTTTACTACTGAATGTTTTTATTTACATGACATTGTTATGCTGTCTGGTAAATGTTAGTATCATGCTGTCACTGTTTTGTTGTTATAAGCACACTGTTTTCATACTTTTAACTATGACATGGCTGAAAAAGGTGTCGTGATGAAGCCTTCACTTCTGTAACATAGTTAATATTTTACCTACCAAATTAAAATGACAAATACTACTTCATGTCTTAATTAAAAATGAGACTAAGTATAAGCCAATCAATTTTGTGTAACATATTTACTTAAAGAAATATTTTATTAAATGTTACTTCTGTCTGTAAGTACAAAGTACATAGTTTTGCAGCAGTAAAATTTTTTTTGTAGTGAAAACTCAATATTCTCTAGCCATTACAGCACAGAGAAAAATAAATTCCTGAAATAGTTCTGAAATGAACCTACACCGCTCTGGAAGTATTACATTTCCTTAAAGTAATAATTAAAATTATATATAATTTTACATAAGACATCTTTGTTTAGTCTTTTAGAATACCAGAGTCTGTTTTGAAACTACAAATATGCCAGTACAGACGTCACAGATGTCATTAAAATATACATATAGGAAACAGCCTTTTGTGTTAAGTTTGCAAGCTAATACTTACACAATCCCAAGGTAATTGCAAGTGAATTAAAGTGCTGTATAGATCTGAAGCAGATCCATGAGGAAATGAGGTTGTCAGCTCAAATAAGAGCAATAATAGGAATAACATTAGTGACTTTGAGAGGATATTGTTAAAAATGAAAACAATTACAAACACTGCTGTTATGAAATAGATAATGTTTTGACATGGTGGCCCCAGACAGCAAAATTAATAAAATATGACATGGATAATAGTATTTCTGCTGAGCATCCAAGCTGTGCGAATCCTACAGTGTTCATACGTAGAATATTAGTTCGGCACAAATGCCTTGGGAATAAAGGACACCAGTAATTCTCAGCTAATTCCTGGCTAGTATCAGATCCCAGCACTAAAATTCTTAAGTACATATATTAAGATTTGTCACTGAGTATAAGCGTACTTATTTTTCAGTATTCTACTGGCATAATCACAAGGAAGACTTGTTGGTCTAAATAAGTAATTAATGTTTTTGATAATTCATATAACTCAAGGTAAGGTTTCACAACAAATCTTAATGAAATAACATAAACATATAAGGAAAACATACATTGTCTGAAAGGCTTGCAATATCCAGTAACAAACAGTTAAAAATAGTTAAGATAAAAAATGACTAGAATTTATGTGGTAACATTAGCCTTCCTGCTGTTAGGTAAAGAATTTCTTTCTATATTACTACTGTACAATCCATTATACATCGTACTTTACATAAATTTGGAACATAATCTGAGTATGTTGACCTGGAAATAATCACCTCAATCCTTCTTTTTTAGAGGGTGGGTGAGAGGTACACTATTTTACCTTTCTGCCTTTAATCTATGTGATTAGCCTTGATTCGTGTAAGATTTCAGCTGCATTTGCTTTACTATGATAATCTGTAACAGTGAAACATAATTAACACAAAATTACTTATAAGAATTAAGGAATAGAAGTGCATTAAACACTGCAACTTTTCAAGTATACGAAAAGAAAATGAAAATTTTGTAACCAAGGATGCCATTATTATTTGCTCCATCCCAAGATGTTCTGTGCATTGCCACCAGCATGCTATACAATGTCTACAACCATTAGGTTGAGTCTCACAACTGGTTGTTTCAAGAGGTGCCTAACAACACAGTTGATTATACACATGGTAGATTTTTGGCTTGACTGTACTATGATATTAACTTCAGTTATTGTGGCTTTAGTGAGTTGTTTGTGTGTGTTATTACTTATTATAATGTTCTGGGGTTTTTATTTAATGATTCACACTTTAACATAAAGCTCTTGGGTATTATGCATAATAAGCATTTTTTAAATCTCTTTATTACAATTTTAATTTTCCAATATGAAAACACAAAATAGCACAGGTAAACAAAATAATAAAAGTTGTTCAATACACATGTACACGTGTACAAACAATAATATATATATATATATATATATATATATATATATATATATATATATATATATATATATATATAAGTAACTGTATACAAATGTGTTATTTGAACAATTAAGAACATTCAATATATATTTTAATCTAAATACAATTAGCCCAAGCAGTGGACAAAGGAAAGGAGAAGTAAAACAAAATTTAATAAGCCCAGGAATTAAGAAAGAAACTGGAATGATTAGAATAAGCAAACTTTAAAGCCCAACACCAAAAAAAAAAAAACCTAAATGTAAGTAGTGGCGATTACTGAAGAATTTGATCAAATAGCAAATTCCAGTACTCAATAAAGTGTGGTTGTGATTTTTGACTAGACATTAAGTCTTTATGTGCTAATAAATATTTACCAGCCAACTGTTTGAATCCAGTCCATGAAAGTAAAGATCTATTTTTTCCAGTTTAAGGTGATATAATATTTTATAAGGGTAAACAGTGATATTAAAATGCGTGTTTGTAGTTTTGAAAAATGAGGAGGAGGAATATGTAATACAGTAAATTCCCAAGATAGGGTGGCTTTCTCATACTTCATTTTTTTCCAATTGAACTCTAAGTGAACACCAGAGTTTGTAGGAGCATTTACAGCTCCACAAAATATCAGCTTTTTGGTTATCACAATACAGGCAAAAAGGGAAAGTTGTGGGATAGATTTTATTTAATAAAGTTTGGGTGAGGTATGCATTATTTAACAGCATAAGATGAGTATAGTTAAGTTTTTTGAAAGGGATAAATTTGGAAGTTATTTGAATAGCATGGGTTATTTGTTTGAAATAGATGGATCTAGTTCATTAAAGTATTTCGAGAAGACTATATCATTTTGAGATCTAATCGAGAGACTACTTTTATAAGAGACTGAGGTCATATTTTTCCTCAGGGAAAGAAGGTGCCACATAGCTGCATTATATCTCTCAAGGCTAGATTAGGGTGTTCTAAATTTTTTATACACAGTTCCCCAATTTGTCTTAAAATAATGGTATAACTTTTGGGGAGGTTCATTGCCATTTTTGTTTTAGTAATATATTTTTTTAAGAAGAAAGATGTTTAATAAACATTTTTCTTTAAGTAGAAAGGTTAAGCATTTTATTATTTAATCTTAAATTTGGATTGAGATATAATGGCTGTAAAATATTAAAAGCACAGGATATTTTTATGAATTCAAAAAGTTTTTGTAAGGTGATTATTTTATGTTTTAAAGTTACATGTAGTTTAAGGTTTTTCAAACTCTCCCTACTAAGAAAGGGGGTGGACCTTAGGGTTAAAATTAACAGTTTTAACATAATTATAAAGTAGTTTTATCTAGGTTGGAGTCCAAGTTTATTTGTCTGGTACGCAATCAGAGATTGCTAGTATTGTATTACAGTTCATTATGTCATAATACAGTTTAAAGTCAGAGAGACCAAGACCTCCTTTATCTTTGGGATGTGTCAAGTTTTTAAAGGTAACTCTAATTGATTTTGGGGGACCACAACATTTAGATAAAGAGGAATGTAATGTTTTAGGAAATTGTTATATAATATTATATTGGAAGCATTTAATACATAGAGTATTCTTGGTAATATGTTAATTTTAATAATAGCAGCTTTTGCAAGAAATGATAGTTGAAGTTTATTCCATCTTGTAAGATCTTGTGTATGGTTGTCCAAAGCTTTGTGATAGTATGTTGATAGAATGGTTTGGGATCTCGTTTAAAGGATATTCCTAAATATTGTAAGGATTGATTAACTTTGATTTCGGCTGATAATAGGTAGATAGGTAAGTGGCAAGAAAGATTAATTGGGAAAATTGATATTTGGTTAGGTTTAGTTTGTAATTTGAGAATTTCGAAAAGGTGCCAATAGAGTTCAAAATGATCTGTATGTCAGAGCTGGGTAGTGTAAAATACAAACTTAGGTCATCTACAAATGCAGATAAAGCAATTTTAGTATTGTAAAGAACAGTTGTATGATGAAAAGTTTTCTGTGTGATAAGTAAAAATAGGGATTCAATATACAAACCAAATAAATAGGGGGACATTGGACAACCTTGCCATGCTCCATTTTTTATATCAATACTGGAAGAAATACTTTTATTAATTTGTAGAATGGTATGGGCATTGGAATAGTGTTTTATGGCTTGGATAAAATTTAGAGGTATGCCAAAGTGGGGTAAAATTGAATGTAGAAAATATTTGTTAAGCCTGTCAAAAGCTTTGGAAGCATCAATTGCCAAGACAAATACTGGACAGCAATTCTGATTAGATAGGGTTATCATGGCATCTAATAAGAGTGTATGGTCAAAGGTCTGTCTGTATTGTATAAAACTAGATTGATCAGGAGATATAATATGGGGAATAATAGGCTTACGTCTATTAGCCAAAATTGAGGAAAAAATGTTTATATCTAGATTAATCTGAGAAATAAGTCTATAGTTCCATGGGTTTTTAAGATCAGAGTTTTCTTTTGGAACAAAAATTGTTTTAGAAGCATTTAGGTGCGGGTCCGTAATTCCATTTTCTTTAATATAATTAAATAAGCATAGAAGAATGTTTGATATTTTCTGGGTGAAATTTTTATAGATTTCTGCGGTAAGCTCATCTGGTCCTGGAGCTTTGTTCAGTTTTAGATTGCTTATTGTCAAAATTATTTCTTGTTGAGTTATAGGGGATGATAAGGAATCTTATTGCATTTGATTGAGTTTCGGGAAATTCAGTTGATTTGGAAATAATATAGTTCTTGTTCTCTTGCAGGAAGTTTGGAAGCGCTGTAAGCATGGGAGTATAAGTTCTCAAACAAAAGAATTATATCTTGATTGGAGTAATAGATTTTGTCTTGATATGATACCTGAGATATAATCATGGAGAGCTTCCTCTGGTTTATTAGCCTTACCAAGAACTTAGATGGTATTTGTTACCATTCTGAATAATTTGCAAGAGACTGTATTTCTTGGAAGGATAGGTATTTCACGTTTAATAAGTATAACTCTTTCTGAAGTTGGATTATTTGTTTTTCTAATTCTGGATTGAAGTTCGATTGTATTTCCATAATAAGCAGTTTTGATAATACTGACTGATTTATTCATTGAATTAAATTCTTCTCATACCACAGGCATGCTCGAATGAAATGAAGTTCCCATTGTATGTCAGACAGCAACATAAGTGTGATCCTTGGAAGAGCTAAAATTAAAGTGTGATTATAGGGAAATATATACCAACACCACAAAAGCTGTATCTTGAGTCTGACTCTTCTCCGAGGTACAGAAATCTCAGAGTTAGTATATTTAAGTAGATGTGGTGTGGGAGTACACTCCCGCATAGCAGGTACAGGTGGAGGCTTGCTCTTGTGCAAAAAAGTGCTTTCTAAGTATAACAGCAAGTTTCTTGTTTCTCTGTTATGTTCCAAGGATTATGCATACTTTTTCAGAGTTTTTTTGATTCTTGAAATTCCTGTAACGTGTTATTTAATGAAACATTATGTCTTCCTCTTTAACTCCATAACATGATGTGATTGTATTTTGTACTGTTAAACATTCTAATTCTGTACTACTAAAACACAATGCACATTAATGTGACATCAATGAAAAATGCCAGACCAAAAGCTATGACTACATTGTTCATCTGAAACACTAAGTAAATATATTAAATGAGTTTCACAAATATATACTTTTATAGTGAAAATAGACAAATGTATCATTTTCATTATGCAATAGATTTGATGGTAGTACAGTATGATTCATGAAAGGGTCACATTAATGCAAATGCAATAATGTAAAATGGCCAAATGACCTGACCAAATGACCTGATACAGATATGCAAAAAACATCATAGTACAATAACAGAAAAAAACAAATGAGCATCCTGATGTGTTATAATTTGGTTACCTACAGCTCTTGAAGAGCAAGGACATGCAACCTGCAGCTTGACGCAAACCATAATATTAAGGGGAACAGTTTGCTGTTGTGGCCCACCGGCTGAGCAGCTACTCCCATTCTATCCCTGCAATGCATCTATTCATAGTTAAAAGATAATTAGGTGGCATATATAAGTCAACACATCACCCTCACTAATAATACGTTGATCCAATCTTCTGTCCTCTGCTAGACTTTGTAAATATCAAAGCAATACAGAATCGGATATTTCTTCCTAGCTGGCAAGCATATGTAGTCATGGATGTGCTTCTAAACATCGAAGTACAGTAAACTCTCAGTTAACCAGCACCCATGGGGATTGGTAGATGCTGGATAAATTTAGTTTCTGGTTTCTTGAGAGCTACTATTAAAAATAGACCTGACAAATACTGTACCCTATACTACACCATACCATACCATAAACACTGTATTCATTTGATTTTAATATTGAAATACAATAATTAAAAGCCTGGCTGCAATAATAATATTTTAAACTTATATTTCAGCTAGAAAGCATGTCACGAGGAATGGTTTTGAGTTGCACGCTGAGTGGATTGGAATTGAATGAATTGAATAGAAAGAGAGAGAGAGAGAGAGTGTGAATGCGGGTTCCAATTACAAGAGTGAAGATTCCTTTGGGCGAATACGAAGACATCGACCTGTATTGCGCGAAGTACGTAAACCGCGAAAGTTCAAAATCACAAAGTTCGAAATGTCGACTTGTTTTGGTTGACCAGTCTGCGGTATAGCTCCATAAGGTAAGTGTGCAATAGATAGGAATTTAGTGTTAGGATTTGGGTTAAGGTAAGTGCATAGATAGGTAATGTATGCAAGAAGTAGGTGTTTTTTAAATGTATGTATGTGTTTTATTTATTTTGTTTGAGTGTATGTGTGTAGGGGAAGTGTGCAGTAGTTACGGACCTTAGGGTTAGGGGGGGTTAAAGTTACTGCATAGTTGTGTTTGTGGGGTTTAGTGTAGTGTTGGAGGTAGGGTTTTGGTGCTTTAGTTTTGGTTAGAAGTAGGGTTTGGTTAGTGTAGTGTATGTATGTGGTTTATTTATTTTGTTTGGGTAGGTAGTATGTAACGGGCGGTGGGGTTGACCGACTATGACAGTTCGATATTTTATTTTTCGCAGTTTAGTGCATTCGAGATTTTTGCGGTTCGCAGTATAGGGGTCAATGTTTCGGTATTCGCGCATAGGGTTTTTCGCTTTGGTAATATGAATGTGTGTATGAAAGCAGAAGTGACTGTGTGAGAGAGATTAGAAAGATGTATGAAAGCTGAAGAGAGTTTGTGTGAGAGATTGGAAGAGAAAGAGTGAGTGAATGCATGTATGACAGCTGAAGAGACTGTGTGTGTGTGTGTGTGTGTGTGTGTGTGTGTGTGTGTGTGTGTGTGTGTGTGTGTGTGTGTGTGTGTGTTTGTGTGTGTGTAAGAGATTTGAGAGAGAATGTGCAGTTTGATGCAAACTGAGTGAGTATGGAGTGAGTGTTGACATTTTAGCGATTTGCCTTGTTTGGTTTGACTTGTTCTCAGGTTGGTGAGAGAGGGAATTTATTTGAATTTTCCTTTTTAAAACTGTAAAACTTTAAAAACATAAGGTATGTTTCTGCGGGGGAAAACAGAAAGTGCAACACATGAAAAACTGAATTGTTCATACTGCATTGTATTTCTTTGACTTTTTTCTGGTTGCTTGATTTCCGGTTAACTGTACACAAATATCGAATGGTTAACAATCAATCTCAAAACATCAAAAGCCAAAACACTGAAAAAACAAAACACTTTATTTATTATTCTTATTTACTGACATTTGATTACTGGGAAAGACTGAATGGGTAGAAGCCCATTTTCAGTGGACGCCCGGGGAGAAAAGCTCCAAATTTTTACAAAACATTCAAGAACAATAATTTTTCAATCTTCAAAACTAAAGCAAAAAATCTGCCGTTTAAATAATTATAACAAATTAGACATAATATAAAAACATTGGTTAAGAATCGATACAAGGTATATGACAACTGACATTTAGAGAAATTTTAGACAGTTTGTGGTGAAACTAAAGGTAAGTTAGTCTAATACAAATAGGAAATGCAATATGAAGTGAGGGGAAAAACAGGCTTATGGTATGGTTATAGAGAAAGTCAGGGAAGAGAGATAGCTGTAAGGAAGTAAGTGAAGAAGGGAGAGTAAGGAGCTATAAGGAATGAAAAGGTACTTGTTCACATTTAAGGATATAGTTTATCCTGGATTTGAGCAAGATCAGAGCCATATTTTCACAAGGAAGCCTTTCAGTGTGGCTTTGAAAGATGGGAGGGAGGTGTAAACCTGATGGATACAGTTAAGGAGTTGCAAGCCTTAACAACCTTGTATGAATACAGACAATGTACTTATGTCTTTTGCAGGGGTCAAGCCCACCTGCAACCCACACATCCCCTGCTAGTTATATATACCAAGTTCAAGACTGCTCTACAGTGGGGAAAGTGAAAATTCCCCAGTCCCAACTGTGCACAACCTTGAACGGACTTAACACTGGCAGAAGTGGTCAAATGAGCATTGATCACTTCTGTCAATGTTAAATACATTTGAGACTATAAACACTGGACTATATGGAGTGTTTCAATAGCCACAGATATCTAAGCACTCTGTTCTAATGCAATGTTCCACATTTTTTCAGTCATCTGATCAGCAGCAAATTAACCCGATCTGCAAACTGCTTCTGTCTGGTCTGGTCTCCTTAGCTGGGTGGTGGGTCCCAAACTTGGATTAGAACATTGGCATACTGCCATGTGGTGGCTTTACAAGTTCATTCTCCATCCTCAGCATGTTGGCACACAGTGGCTTTACAGCTTTACCTCCTGTCATGCCCAACATGTTGGCATACAGTAACTTTGCAGGCTCATCTGCTCCAACCACCAGCATGTTACATGCAGTAGCTTTACAGGTTTATCTGCTCTCACCACCAGCATGTTGGCAAGCAGTAATGTTACAGGTTCACCCCCTCCATCCTCAGCATGCTGGCATACAGTGGTTTTATAGGATCATCTCTTCCTACCCCCAGCATGGTGACATGCAGTGACATTATAAGTTCACCCCTTCATCCCCAGCACATTGGCATGTAGTAGCTTTACAGGCATATCTGCTCCAACCATCAGCATGTTGGTATGCAGTATTATTACACATTCATCCCTCTATCGCCAGCATGTTGGTATGCAGTAATATTACACATTCATCCCTCCACCACCAGCATGTTGGTATGCAGTAATATTACACATTCATCCCTCCATCGCCAGTATGTTGGCATGCAGTAATACTACACATTCATACCTCCACCGCCAGCATGTTGGTATGCAGTAATATTACACATCATTGCCAGTATGTTGGTATGCAGTAATATTACACATTCATCCCTCCATCACCAGCATGTTGGTATGCAGTAATATTACACATTCATCCCTCCATCACCAGCATGTTGGCATGCAGTAATATTACACATTCATACCTCCATCGCCAGCACGTTGGTATGCAGTAATACTACACATTCATACCTCCACCGCCAGCATGTTGGTATGCAGTAATATTACACATCATTGCCAGTATGTTGGTATGCAGTAATATTACACATTCATCCCTCCATCACCAGCATGTTGGTATGCAGTAATATTACACATTCATCCCTTCATTGCCAGTATGTTGGCATGCAGTAATATTACACATTCATACCTCCATCGCCAGCATGTTGGTATGCAGTAATATTACACATGCATCACACCATTGCCAGAATTTGGCATGCAGTCTGCTCCAACTACCAGCATGTTGCATGCAGTAGCTTTACAGATCTATCTGTTCTCAAAACCAGCATGTTTGCAAGCAATAATGCTACACATTCATCCATCCATCACCAGCATTTTGGCATGCAGTGGTTTTATCAGTTCAACTCCCCCCCCCCCCCCAGCATGTTGTGATGCAGTGGCTTTATAGCTTCGTACCCTTGTCTCCAGCATGTTTGCATACAGTGGCTTTACAGATTAACACACCATTCCCAGTATGATTGCATACTGTGAATTAATAATTTAACCCCTGCCCCCAGTATGCATACATGCTCTGGCTTTTTAGGTTTATTCCCACATCCCCAGCATGTTGGCACACAAAAAATTTATAGATTCATTCCACCCCAGCATATTGGCATGCAGTGGATGAATGCATTCATCTCACCCTGCCCCTGCACCTCCTCATACACTATGTAAGGACTTATATACTTGGTATAGTCACATTCCTGAGTCTAGACCTCTGAGAAGCTATAGCTATTAACTGGTCTA
>NC_056733.1:1782289636-1782294636 GCF_019279795.1 Protopterus annectens | reverse complement strand
ACTACATAATCTAAATAGAATGTCATTGTTTAAACAAAGAAAAGAGGAAAAGGAGAAGAAAAAAAAAAGATAAAGAAAAAAATGTATCAAATTACTGACCTTTCTTCTCTTTTTCAGAAAGAGAAACAAACTGAATCACAGCTTGCCATTAAATCTTCAGATATTTTTACTGGTTATGAAACGAAACATTTCTTTGCACACAGAGAATAACTTTGATTAAATCTTTTTCAAAATATTTGTGGCTTTCTGGAAATGCAGGAACTATATTTAAAAAGATTAATAATGAAATAAAATGATGACAGAAAAAAAAACATAGAACAAATCATTTGTTTTTTAGTCTCTTCTTCTTCTCTGAAGTCTTCCACGAAGTTTCAGTTGCCAGTCTCTTTAATGAAGGACTAGCCCATTCCATTTCCTCTATTTTATCCAAAATCTTATTTTTTTGATAATCAGTAAAGCAGAGTCTAAGTCATCGAAAATTTTAGGACCATCAGGAAGGAATATTTTAAGCTTGGCAGGAAACAGAAGGTATGTTTTAAACTGTGCTTTTTAAGCTCCCTTATTAGTGGCAGAAAAACTTTTCTTTTAGCTATTACCATGGAAGAATAGTCATTGTCAAAACGCACAGATGTCTCATTAATCTTAACAGGAGCTTTAGCCCAAGCAGATTTAAGAACCATCTCTTCATCAAAAGATGATAGAAATCTAACTATAACTGATCTAGGATATTTTTGTTAGAGTTAGTATTAGCTATAGATCTATGTGCTCTTTCGTGCCAAAAGAGAATGCTTCTGGTAAGTCTAAAGTTTTGGGGAGCCATGTTGTTAAAAAAGAAGTAATATTGTTACCTTCAATGTTTTCTGGCAGTCCAAAAATCCTAATGTTATTGCGCCTAGATCTATTTTCCAGGTCATCCAGCTTTGTTTGTAAATGTGTATTTTGTTTCGTTATGAAACTTTTACAGTATTTGTGTTTCTTCCTACTTTATTTTGCTTTTGTGTCATCTTAAAAGTACTCAATTGTATTTACTACTGCTTGGTGTAACTCATTCTAAGACTTATAGTTTAAGCACTTGGGCTTCAGACCAGTTATTTTACATTAAGAAGGTTTGTGGTCTGCACTGTAGTGGCAGAACAGGTAGCTTACATCCTTCTAAGTTGGGAACTGCTGATTGAGGGCTCAGTGTCTGTTATTCTAAAAGTGTATTTATTCTGGTTTAAGCACTTGGGCTTCAGGCCAGTTATTTTACATTAAGAGGGTTCGTGGTCTGCACTCTTGCGGGAGGAGAGGCTGGACTCTGCCCTTCTGAGCTGGGAATTTCTGGTTAAAGGCTTATAGTGCCTGCATATCTGAACTGCTTCTTACGGAAATTGGTACACCTTGTTTGCTGTAGCATAGACTAGATCCAGGCCTGCTGAATCTAGCTGTGTTTGTATGCTTGTTATTTCCCTGAAATGCTAATTCCACCTAAAACACGGCTTTTCAGCGCTTCTGTGGATCCCTAGTGATATCTGCATTGCTTACTGTACTTATTTCCTTGTTTCACTTGAAAGAAAGTTACTGTTTGTCATTTTTGCAATTAAGTTACCTGTAACACATTGCATTTAGGTTACCTGGCACTTGCTCACTAAGTCAGCACTAAAAAATTAAAAGCACTACACCCTCACAAACTCCCCTTGAGTACCTTGTTCCCCATTGGCCCTTTTTTCAATTATAAAGGAATTCCCAAAATTCCCAATACTATTCTAGCATGTCCAAAGGTCAGTTGTCAATCTCCTCTCTGGTCCAGCTGGTGAATCTGGGAATCTTGAGGCAATGTTACAACTGCCTCATGTACACAGACAACCCTCTCTTCCTCCCAACAAATTCCAACACATGTGAGAGATGCAACCATATAGCCAAACTGGAGGCTAAGCTCTCTCAACTCAGTACTGGCGTAACCAGTCAGGAGGAGAAGGAAACCACACTCACTACAATTCCAGTCTCACATAGACCTACCATGACAGCAAACCAAACACATAAACACACAAAAACATACTCGGAGGCTCTAAATAAAAATCTGCCTAAGCAGCAGAGACCTCCAAAGCAGACACCCAAGCAACCGCTACCCCAAAACAAAACACGTGCAACACATAGCTCACAAAGCCAGTGTGCTGAACAGTCACAGCCCTTAAGGCAAAACAACACACCTGATAAATTTGTAATAGGTGACTCTATCGTCAGGTACACTGACGTCCCGCTCACCAGGCTGAACAAGGAGAAGGTCACGGTGAGCTGCCTGTCGGGCGCTACGATCTGCCACATAACACAAGCACTCAGGTCACTCCAAGGCAAGTACAAATATGACTCAGTCATTGTCCATGCTGGTGTGAATGACCTGAGACGTACCTCCCTGGACTACATGAAAAGAGACATAGAGGAGCTCTCTGAGCATGTAGCCCAGGCCGGTATGACCCTGACCTTGAGTAGCATCTTACCCTCACCAAGAATGATGCCACAATATGAAGACAAGATGATCAATTTCAACAATTGGCTTAAGTATTGGTGTCATTCAAAGGGGATCCAATGCCTGTCAGCCTGGGATGACATGCTCGACAAGCCACGATGCTTCGCTAGGGAAGGCTTGCACCTGTCACCCCTGGGCTTTCGGATATTGGCAAAGGCTCTTGCTACCCTCATAGTGCCATTTTTAGGCAAGGCTCAAAAGACAAACCCACCTCCATAGATATCACAAGGGATAAGAGTAATGCTACTCAACGCCAGAAGTCTAAACCTCAAGATGCACGCACTCAAAACTCTCCCGGAGAACATCGATATCTGTGCAGTAACAGAAACCTGGTTCAAGGCTCCCGAGAGCACCCCAGCACTACCAGGTTATACCTCATACCATGCTTTTTGGCACCAAAACTTGGACCAAATCACAAAAGGAGGGGGAGTATCAATATTCGTCAAAGATACCCACACCTCCAGGTTGGTGGCACAGCACGAAGCATCAGAGACTATCCATGTGCAACTAACAGTGGGTAAAACTGCCTTCCAGTTTATAGCCTGCTACAGATCACCCTCCCAAACCCAGGAACCCCAACTCAGCCTTCCTGAGAACACAGGAAAATATGAAGGTCTCTCCAAACACCATTATATTGGGCGACTTCAACTACCCAAACATAGACTGGGAGCATTACTCTAGCTCCAACACCCTAGCCCAAAGGTTCCTAGAATTTATAAACTCAAATGCTATGGAACAACTTGTTACCACTCCCACAAGAGGGGAAAACATACTGGACCTGATCATCACCAACATGGGGACTCTATGCTCCAGACCAGAAGTGTATCCCACACTGGTAAGATCAGACTATAAACTAATCTCACTGGATATTCACATCCTGACCCCACCCCCTGCCAAGAAAACGACAGCGAAAAGCTTCTCTAAAGCAAATTTCACACTCCTCAAAACTGAGGTGGAATCCTTCAAAGCCCCCGGGCCTGTGGAAAATACAGCCCGGACCGCAGAATCCTTTATAAACACATTCTATGAACACCTTCAGGAATGCATGGATCATGCAATCCCAAATAAAACCAAGACCCAATCCTCCAAAGGCAGACGCCCTGTCTGGTGGACCCCAACCATAAACAAACTATACAATAGAAGGAGGAAGCTACTACAGCAAAATCCCAAAAAGGGAAGGCATCTCTGATCAGTATTAGCAAAAAACTATGGACACTCATAAAATCGTCTAAGGCCAGCTTCGAGAGAAAAATTGCACAGGACACTAAGGATAATCACAAGGATTTCTTTAGTTATGTTAGGAACCTGGGTGGGAATTCCCAGATATGCTCAGAATTAGTCCAAAATGACAAAAAATACACCGAACCCACAGACATTGCCAACATCCTAGCTGACATGTTCAGTGCAAACTCCCCCCCTCCCCACCAAAAGGGCACATATCTATCCCAGCAGAGTGCTGCCCCCCTGACATCTCAGATGCTCAGGTAAGAGCCGCTCTCTCCAAAGCAAAAAACACAGCATCAATGCGACCAGACGGTGTCCCGGGCTGCGTCCTACATGAACTTCAAGAAGAGCTAAACCCAAACATAAAACTACTGTTCAATCTCAGCCTTACTACAGGATATGTACCCAAAGAGTGGCGCACAGCAACAGTGGTCCCTCTCCACAAAGGAGGTGCCTCAACGGATCCTGGAAACTATCGCCCCATAAGCCTGACTAGCTTGGTCTGCAAAGCTATGGAAAGGATCATCATGGACTTCATAAATAAAGATATTGGGGACCTACAGACACTGGATCCTACCCAGTTCGGCTTTGTTAAGAGCAGATCCTGCCTCTTAAACCTGGTTGATTTCTTTGAAACAGTCACCAGGGCCATTGACGAGGGGAAGGTGGTCCACACAGCCTACCTGGACCTCGCAAAAGCCTTCGATACAATACCCCACTCGGGCATTATAGATAAGCTCACCAGCTTAAATATAAACCCCTATGTCAGTAGATGGGTGCATCGAGCTACACGCTCGAGAGACTTGAACCTCAGCACTGAAATAAATAGGACATGCTGGAGGGACAGATTCATAACCCAGAGGCTCCCCCCACTCTGGAATAAAATCCCAGTCCAGGTTAGGCAGAGTCCCTCATTGACTCTCTTCAAGATTCCTCTTGATGAGTGGATGGGAGATCGTACGTTTACCCCGGGTATCACTTCTGTGTCACTGTTAGACAGAGGCACAGTATACTAACCTCGAAAAAGAGCATAGCAAAATTAATTTAAAATGGGTGGCATAAGCCAAACACACCCTGGCTAGGCTTATAAATGCCCTAGGGAAGATAGCCTAGTATGAAATTATGAACCTATAAAAACAGCTGCAATCATCTTGCTCAGAACAGTTAAAAACTTTACCTCTCCTAACAATTACCACCTAGCAGCTAATCTTCAAATGAAAAACAAAATAGTTGAAGATCTGGATATAAGCACTTTTTAAGTTCTTTTGAT
>NC_056733.1:1782257136-1782284636 GCF_019279795.1 Protopterus annectens | reverse complement strand
TGCATGTGTACGGGGATGAGAACATGCCAGAAACCCAGTAAGCGGATGCATGTTGCACAAACAATAGCACAAACAGAAAGGTCAGGGGAAGAAAAGAAGGAAATGCCGAAGTAGGGTAATTGGCGTACTAATGAGCAATCAACACCAATCAACTCACAGCAGCTGTCAAGTCTGCTCGCAGAAACCTGAAAAACAGGATAGGGGAGGCATCGGAATGCAAAGAAAGGAGGGGAGGCATTGGATTGCAAAGATAGGAGATCTGTCATAGCAGAGCAAAGTAAACCGACAGTAGACCGGCAATAGCACACATTACGTAAGATACGCCAGGTCTAGGAAAGTACAAATGAAAGCAGGCTGCTGGATGCATGCCAGAAAATGGTAGGTGGAACATGCAGAAATGTAAAGGGAAGGTCAAGAGGTAATCCACGGCAGCCAAATGTAATTCAACACCAAAGGCACCGCAATAGCAGTTCCGGTAGTAAAACACATAAGATACCCTGTAGCTACGATCGTACATACACACCCCATGACATCATCGGTGTTCACAGCACAATAGTACAAAGTGTGAAAGCACCCTACACACACCTGTGAATTCCCAAACACTGCACCATAGGTGTAAACACACAGGGAACTTTTAAAATGTACATGTTGGGAGCTGCCATAGCTGTGATTCATCAGCATGTGTTAGAAACTGACGGTGTTGTGGAGGATGATGCTGACAACCACCGCAGGCCCCGCAGGAGGAGAAGAGTGTTCAGACCAAGGGTAACCTACCAGGGGCTACATGATCTGGAGATAGTAGAGCATTACAGGGTGGACAGGGACATCTTACAGCAAATAGTGGAGCTGTGCCGGCCACGCCTGAGAACCAGAAATAACAGAGGGGAACCCATCCCAGTGGACATGAAGATATGTGTAAGCATGCGAATACTAGCCACAGGTACCTTTCAAAGGCCAACTGGAGATATAATTGGGATCTCACAGGCATCAGCATCCAGGGTACTACACCAGTTCCTGGATGCCATGTTACCACATGCCAATGAGCATATATACTTCCCCCGAACTCAGGAGAAGTTGGCCAGCAATATGCATCACTTCCACCGTGTGCAGACTACCCAGAGGTACTGGGTGCGATAGACTGCACGCACATACCAATCAAGTCAGCGCCCGGTGAGCATGGTAGGTGCTACATAAACCGCAAGGGATTCCACTCCATAAACTGCCAGGTCATGTGCAATGCCCAGGGCATTATCATGGATGTGTGTGCTGGCAGCCCTGGAAGCTACCATGACTCCCATATCTGGCATGCCTCACAGCTGTATCAGGTATTTGTCAGGGGGGACATCCCACATGGCCACCTTGTGGGGGATGCTGGCTATGCACTGGAGCCATGGATGATGACTCCCATCAGAAATGCACACACACCCATGCAAGAACGCCACAATGAGGCACACGCACAAACCAGAATTATAATAGAGCGTGTGTTCGGGATGCTGAAATCACAGTTCCTTGGACACATCTGGTGGAGCCTTGCAGTACTCTCCAGGCATGTGTGCCCACATTTTCATAGTATGTGCTATGCTACATAATATGATCCTGCGGAAACTGCTGCAGCAGGGACAAAATGGTGAAGGCCCTCATAGCCCACCGCAATTGCCAAGGCCATCACAGGCACAGAGGGATTCAGACCATGAACACACTGTGCCAGCCCCAGTAGGCAGACGGAAGCATGCCCAATATGCCTACACCTTGGCAAAGAGGGAACGTATAGCACATACTCTGACAGTGTAGGCCCCTACAGACTGACACACCTCTCCACCTGCACACACAGTAAAATGGATGGCACACAAGCACGACCACATGTAAATTGTAATGTATAGGTGGCCCACTGTGTGAATCCCACATAAGCAGCCCTCAAACATTGTACACCCAACAGCTATTGCAACAAGGAATGTCAACACCTGAACTGTACATGCACCTATAAGCATATGGTGGTGCTGTGTGTATAGGTTCCCAGGTACAACGGTAGGTTCACGGCCGACTGTCAGAGGCCATACACCAAATGGGGCAAACAGTGTCCACTGTCACCACAACATCAAGTAACCAACTGTCGCGTAGAGGAGCAGAGGCAATCGTGGGAGCACGTGTGTAAGCACTGTTCTGCACACACTCAGCACAGAGTCCCTGGTGCGTTAATGAGGAGCTTCACATAATATAATCATGAATGTTGTGTCAAAGCATGGGGTGTACCCATGACAGGTATTCGTCACCCCAGCATGCTCCACCCATGGTCAGTTGAAGGTCTAGCACAGTATCCAGTACAGATAAGTGTGGCCACATAGAAGGATATCCATGCCACAGTGGCAATACGGTAACCACAGGAGTGGGTGCAACATATGTGTGTACTACAAACATGTACAATGTGACATGTATGTAGGGGACTACCACCTATGTGATAGTCAGTGGGTGAATGGTGTAATGCAAAGGTGATGTTCATGTACCTTGCGTCATGCAGCTTGAGGCCATGATATTCATATCAGGTATCTTTCACAGTGACATCCGTATGGGTAGAGTCAGTATCAGCTGGTGGATCAATCATGATGCTTTGTATGCAGAGGTTTGTAAAGCTAGGCAGGGAAAGTCCCTCTGTGCTAGCCTGTACCTCAGGGAAGCATATACTGAACATGAGGGGCACAATGACTGAGGACTGTGGTATGGCAAATGTAACTGAAATGCAGTAGGTACTATGGTATGCTACCCTCATTGTGTGTGTCCTGTCCATGAGCCACGTTGCATAACATCCTGAGACATAGGGTACAATGTGCAGGTGGATGTGTATGTTGTCAATACCAGACTGGAGAACGGTGCTGAAAGGCAATGAGAGGACAATATAGGATGTGTGGACTCCCGAACCATCATCAACTACCCTGGTAACTGTATGAAAGGAGTCCACCAGATGTAGGGGCCATGCTCTGGCCCTAACAAGTCCAACCCGGGTGGCATCAAAGGACCAGAGCCCAACAATGTCTCTGTGAATGACGTCCTTGATGATGTGCCCCATAGCCATGCAGAACAGTCCAGTCAGGTGTGTAGGACTATAGTCCCACTCGTGCATTGTGGTGCCACCTGTGTGGAGTGTGATAAATGTTGCTGTGTGCCATTCAGGGGCCACAATGTCTGATACAAGGCTATTACTGAATATGGTGGCCTAGTGTGGAGACATGTCATTCAGAGGTTTGTGGACATCACAGCCTGGGACTTTGGAAGGTGACATGGGGCCAGTGTCCCAGGACATATAGAGTGCAGGTTAGTACTGTGTAGGTGTGACAGCAGGGACACCACAATGTTCCTGCATGGATTGTGGCCCTGTAGTGAGTGAGAGGGTGCAATGTTAGCATTGAATCCGTCCGACAGCATGTTGCCAACATCACCTGGGTCTGTAATGTTTCTGAGTGACTGTTGTATGTGAGAGCAGATGTGGGTGTTGCCAACGACTACTGACATACCACCATAATGCCTTGTGGTACACCCTGGAAAGTGTTGCAGTAATGTTTACGTAGCTAGTCTTGGAGTATGTGATGAGGGATCCCGTGGCCCTACTGAGGCTGACCAGTGAGCTACCCCACCCATGGGATTGTACACCACTGTGCAACAGCCTCCACCTGTTGTTGTACATTATGTCCATGGAACTTGACCACCAGAGTGGCGTCTGTTATCTGGTGTGTACCATCATGGCTCTGTGTGGAATAGCATGATCCATGCAGTCATGTACATGCTAATAAAGTGCACTGGGGTATGTTTCAGCATTTGTAAGTGCATTGTCCATCTGCACGGGTGTCATGATGTTAACCGCTGTCATAAGACGTCTGTAGTAGGTGTTGTAGTACTCATGTACTGTGTATGCCATGAAGGGTGTGGTGCCGGGATGTAGCTAACAAGGTTGATTAGCATATGTTCAGAATCAACCAATGAGGGGATAACCCCAGGTGTGGAACACCAGTCACATGTTGGTAGTGTTCATGTCAAGGTTAATGTTGGTCTTGGAGGTGGTGTGTATGGGCTGATCCAGCTGAGTGGAGGTTATGACTCATGGATGTGGCGGTACATGAGTGGCTATCCTAGTTAAGTGTGGGGTAGTGTCAGTCACACATCAGTAGTAGCTGTCTGAGCCCTACTGTCCAGTAACCAGCAACAAATGAGGGCTGGTAACCGTGGGGTATGTTGTTGAATCTGTAGCTTGTTACAATGTGTATAGCGGTTAATTGCACGTGGAGCACTTCTGATGCATTGTGCTATGTAACTAGCCAGGATGTGTGTACAACATAGTGAGATATGGGAACACCTCAGCTGTAGGTGTGCCGGTCCAGGTATGTGCCTGAAAGGTATGGTCTGTCTATAACCTGTCATTGCAGGTGTGCTCTGCAGAGCCTAGAGGCTGGTCCCAGTCACTGCAGAGATATTGGAGTGGTGCATTATAAGGTGTGCCTTGCCTGCGTGCTTCACAGAGGAAGATGCAAGCTATGTGTCACATGACCCCATGTCCTGCTTGCCAGTTCCCGTTCTGCCGGTGACTGTTATTGGAAACTGTGCAAGACAGGCAGTATAGAAGCAGCAAGAGCCTTACATGTGATCTGTACTCCCAGGGTTGACAGGTGCAGGTCATCTGTGCCAAAGCATTGTGTTCGACCAGGTCAGTCAAAGCGGACAGATACCAGATGCCTGTGGAATGACAGCAGAAGCACAGGCAACTGTTGAAGTGACACAGTCAGTCATGCACACGTAGTCTGTGAAGTGGAATCTCAGGGCAGTCACACTAACATGGAGAATAACAGTCACATCATACCTGGTAAGGTGTGGCATGGGTGCATAGGTTATATTGCAGAACCAGTTACCCGACAGCAAGATGTAAGCGACTATCGCCTTGTGTAGCCTGCTGTGTGGAGCTGCAGTGTGACCACCTACAGACTCATATATGACTGGTGTGTTGTGTATGTTATAACACCCTATTGGCTGTATGTGATGGGCACACATGAGTCTGTGGGCTATACGTTGGTGATGTTGTGTTCCGTGATGGGGCTACCTCTGGTGCCTACACAGAGTATGAAGAGGTACTGCACAAGTTGTCCTCGTATGTGTGGCCTGTGGTGGAGATCATGTGAGACTATGTGATGAGTGAGGTGTGTTGCGAATGTTACACATCCCCACATGACTGTCAGGTGCAGTCAGGGTTGGTGACAGCATTACCCCCAGCAGGGTTGCATAAGTGCATCCCCCACAGGCTGTAGTGTCGTATGTTGGGAGGTGAACATTGAATGTGTACATGAGACAATTGCTCTATTGCCACATGTACGACATATCCATCATATAGACAGGCAATAGCACTGGTACGTGACAGTTGGACATGCCTGTATATACAACCATGTCTCACAGGATATGTGCGTTACATGTGTACAACAGCTGTTGTACCATAAGCAAGCAGGAAATTTTAGGACAGCAAGTGTACCTATGGGAAATGGTGTGGAATGGGTGCTATATTAATCAGTAGCTCATGACATGCTCACAAGTTCTGAACAAGTGCCTAGCATGACCATACAATACAG
Organism: Protopterus annectens; assembly: GCF_019279795.1. Lineage (NCBI taxonomy): Eukaryota > Metazoa > Chordata > Ceratodontiformes > Protopteridae > Protopterus > Protopterus annectens. The sequence continues at coordinate 1,782,279,036 of NC_056733.1, read as the reverse complement.
ATAGGGTGTTGGATAATATCAACCCACAAGTGGTGATGGCAGTCATAATGGGTGGCACCGCACTATAACTCTGCTGAGTATGGTGTGCATGTCCATGAACCATTATCACTGTAGATGTTAGCAGTACAGATGTATAAGACAGTACAGATGTTTGATTACAAATACCTTTGTATGTCACAGAAGTGTTATACCAGTGGCCTGTTGACAGACTCACAACTACAAAAGGTGCCAGAGTGACATGTGCATATCACACCAGTGCCAGCTACAGTAGAACAGGGTTAATGTGTTGTACTCCACCCTCATTGTAGCCCATACCACAGAGACAAATGTTAGGCATCTGTGTATGTAAGGATGTGAATGGCCATGACCTATGAGGAATAGCTGTGTCAGTGTTGTGAACAACATACAGAATGGGCTGTGTGGGTGAGGTGTGTGACATATGTGCACATTCTGATGGATGATATCAGCATTGTCACCGCTAGGTGAACATCCCTGTACGCATTAACTACCACCTAGGCTGTGGTCAACATTATGGACACTGTGTAAGAGATGGTGCTGTGCAGTACACCTCCCTGCCTTGGTGACGTCTCCAGGCCCCTTGGGTAGTCATACGAGGTACCCATGTCATGACAGGGTGCCATCCATGAGCATGGAGATCATTGGACAGGCATATACAGCACTGGGGCGACCAATATTGGGTCACATATCACCTTTAAGTGGTAATGGCCATGCGTGGATGGGCGATACCAGCCTTCACAATCCTCACTTCCACTATGCAGCATGCTGTCTACCTTGCATAAAGACATTTGCTACACCATGATGATGGACATGCTACATGTCCATATCCTGATCTGTAAGACATATGTCATGGACAGCCACCATCCTAATACTAGGATCGCCACATGCTGGACAGATCCCTGTGCCATACATGTGACATACTCCCACCAAATCATGCAACCCTGTCCATCAAAGCTGCACATGTCATCCCAGTCATACATGGTGTGATGGCCGCATGGTAGATGTAGTATCAACTGTCCGGATCAGTAATGTGGCACTGATGCACCTCTCAGTGGCATACTGGCTGTCTGTTACAGCTAGGAACCCTTGCCCATACATGCTATGGTTGATAACCATCCCTGCAAATGACGTCCGACTAGCCATTGTCCCATGCCTATCACATGTGCAACACAAGCGATCCATGGCAGGATGTTGAATAGCTGTACAGTGCTGTGTAGATGTATATGGCAAAACACATACATGTACAGGTGTCCATGCGTATGTGTGCATTGTCACTGCTCAAGTCCATTAAGGCTGTGTCTGTGTTGATATGTGACATATACACAGCATCAAGGTCAACAGCAGTACCGTGGACACATCCAGGCATGTGCAGATAGGTAAGAACACCAGTGCAAACAAATAGACATGCCCACATCAAGACAGCATTCACATGGAATATGAACACTGTAATGAGGTGACACACATATATGGTGATGATATCCAATGCATAACGGGTGTTACATGTGTGTGACACAAATACGTCAGTCGTGTCAGTGTCATGATGATTTGCAAAGATTACTGTGCAGATGTACTAGATGTCATAGAAATGTATGTGCAGCAGTATCTCTGTACATCTCAGAAACTGTGACCTGTCACCATCATTATGTCATACAGATAATGCCTCGTACACGCCTTCCAGCATACAGCCACCAGGAGGATGATGTCCTCATCCCGTACCTCCATGAGAACTATGAGGTGTTGTTCAGCCATGTGCCATAGCATGCCCAGCAGCGGGACGACCTGTGGCAGGATCTACGCAGGAGGGTGAAAGATGTGGCGGGCCATAACCACACCTACCAGCAGGTGCGCAGACACTGCATGGACTTGATATGACATGCAAAACAGCGTGCCACTGCAATTGCCAGGGAACAAGGTGGAACAAGTGGTGGGACACCAACCCAGCCCCCACTCACACACACCGAGGAGCTACTGGCCAGTCTGGGGACACCCTCAGAACAGCATCCACACACACTAGCTGCCATCGTGGAGGTGGGTGTCTCCCAACCAATGAGCCTGGAGTTGCCTGGTAAGTCAGTACTGCACAAATGGCTATTATATCCCATTTAGTTGCATGTGTCACTGTACATTATGTAAAGTAACAACATATGCAAGGTATGTGGACACACATGCTGCATACTACAGTATGCTACCCTGTGTATGCACACATGTGCATACTGTATGCTATTATACAGGCAAATGTGTTAACATGCACAGTGCACCCTGTGGCTGTCAGACAGTCAGGGATAATGTTCATACTGCTGTGTCACCCCTATACAGGTATCTCTGGCATGCCGCACAGACATGAGTCCGTTGCAGGAGAGACTGTCATCAGTAGCAGGCATGTTAAAGCATAGATCTATTTGCCATGTGGCCAGTTAACAGTTGCACACTTGATGTTTGTTCCAGTCATGATATACAGGTCGCATCACCCATCATTCACACAGGCCACCCATGTGCAATATATGCAAACTAAATGATACACCGACTTAAAACCACAGTAGTTGTCATTGCTACATGTGTGGTCAGCTGTGCATACAACGGTGGAGGTGTTCTACAATGGAGGCATATGTAGTATGCATTGGAACAACATGTGTGGTACGCAAACAGTACCACACAGTGAGCTGTGATATGGGCAGCCCACAGGTGTCACCATTGTGTTATATGCCCCTGCATTGGGTGCACACTTTGTGATGTGCCATCTGACATGTCCCAGACATGTAGTGTTCTGGCTGCAATATTGTCACACTATCCCGTGACCCATACCCCACATAACAAACATACAACCTATTGTCTGCATAGCCCCGTGGATGGTGACATATCTGACATCTATGGGTGTATGTCATATAGGACAACACAGACATGTGAGATAGATGGCCATCACACACATTTGGTCAACACATGTGCACACATGGCCATGGGGGATGGCCAGAGACATGTAGCCACACAGTAGATGTGATATGTACACACCCTGTTGCACATTGTCCACACATGGTCCAATTATAGCCTTAGTTGGCTGATTATTCAGTTGATGTGGTACACTGGACATCCTAAAAGCCTGTGTACAGCTAGTGGAGGTGTCACTGAAGTCTACCATATAAGATCTGTTAAACATCACGACTGTGTCATAGCATGACAGTAGTCACCTGTACAGCTACCACAGACATTGACACCACATCAGGCCACAGATACTGCACATTTCCCTTGCTGCTGTAGGACATCACCATTAGCTGTGCATCTCGTGTGTGTGGTACATCAATGTCATGTGGGAAATGGTGAATTGACATGTCCACCTGTAGTTGTTGTGCAGGGGCGTCATCTGTAGGTCCTCCACTGACCTGTCACCTGACACAGCATGGTTTGGTGTGTATACACCTCAGCATCGTGGGTCACAATCCACAGTTATGTCATGGGTATGCATGCAGTTATGGCTATGCAATGTGTACATATTATGCATTGTACAGCAATATACATGCCTCATGATGCCATGCAATGGCACAGTGTCTGTACTTCACACTGTATAGCAATGCAGACGGCTCACACTACCCTTCCATGCTCATGCACATTTGCTAAACATGCATTCTATCTGTAGGGCATACAGACAATACCGCAATGTGATGCTCATTACAATGCTGTACATGTGTCAGGACGCCATTGTGTCAGACATGTATGCATGTTAATGCACACGTCAGCAGATTACATGTCAAGGTCACATCAGCCATGTGTATTGTTATCCTGTTCTGGTCCACATGGTGTATCACGGGGATGCATGCATACTACCATGATTGTGTGAACTGCATGGCTATTGATATGACACCTGCTTGCTGTAGTGTGCACCCCAGGGAGGTATGCTTACTAACACTATTAATGTCTGAGCTGCATGCCCTCTGCCGCATCACAGGCATGCTGCATGCCATCTGTCAAATCACATGCATGGTGTGTGTGTGTGTCTGTGTGTGTCTGTGTGTGTGTGTGTGTGTGTGTGTGTGTGTGTGTGTGTGTGTGTGTGTGTGTGTGTCTGTGTGTGTGTGTGTGTGTGTCTGTGTCTATTGTAATTTAGAGTCTTTCTTTGCATTCACAGGTGATATAAATGCGTTACCCTCCTGCGGTCCATCTGATGTTAGTGTCCCCACAGATACTAGCAGTGATGAACATATGCATGAGGTACAGGCAGGGTTGTCAGGGGCTGAATCTGTGCCAATGGTCGCCATCCCAGCTATGTCCCCCTCATCTCTGCACACAGTTCTGCTGCCACTGCTGCCAACACATACCGCATCACCAGTGGCCATAGAGGAAGGACAGTCAGCGTCTGTTAGCGTGGAACAGGAACGAATGGTGGCTACAGAAGGTGTGTCTACACACCATGGTGTCAGTGTAATGACTGCAGATGTGCCACACAGGCATGTGGCCGGTGATGCTCGTAGGAAGACCTCTGGCAGACATGCACCTGCAGGACAGAGCGCAGCAGCTGGTATCACTAGACGCACGTTCCAGACTGTAATGGCAGCACAGGCACATGCTGAACGGCAGAACAGAGAAGGGCAGAGGCTGCAGAGGGCTGCTGTTCGTACCCTAAATAACAACATCCAGGCATTGGCAAATGCTCAACAGCAGATTGCTGATGTTCTGGACAGGCGATTGGGTGACATGGTTGGAATCTTTGACTGTGGCATGGCAATCCACGAGCGTGAGCTGTCTGTGCTGGAACATCTGGTAGGAGTGAGGTGTAGGCCACATGGACGTAGGCCAGCTACACCACCTAGTGCTGGTCAACGTGAGTGTGCCACCTCACATGCCCTCTCCCATAGTGCTGATAGCAGTAGAAGTGCAGCTGGTGCTGCACTGTCCACACCAGGACACAGCAGGCCACATGGATGTGGCCCTGGATGTTCCCAGTGGGGACATGGTTCCAGTGGACATGTGTCGTCGGACAATAGCCAAGCTGTATCTCTGCCTGGTAGTGCCCATGCAACCCCTGGCAGGCACAGGTCACGTGGCCGTGGCCGGACACAGTGAGCTGTACAACCTGGTCTGTACAATCTGGATCTGTCAATAATACCCCATGTAGGCCTCACAAAAGGCAGAACTGTGTGCACACATACATGCACACAGCAAAGACATCTGTAGGGCACCACAACACCCACATGCATACTGAACAGACATGTCCAATCATATCACTGGCCCTTACCCACACACAAGATGTCATCCATTGGTGCAGCCTATGCCCCTGGCAAACATTATCACCGTGTGCATATGATGAAGCCTGTGCTGCATCCCTGTCATCCACAACATTGGTGCAGGAACATTCTCAAATGGTCTAATGCATAGGGTGTAAAGAATAGTGAGAAGTGTATATTACATTAGTTGTGTAAGAATAGTGAGAGAAGTGTATATTACATTAGTTGTGTGTGAATAGTGACAGACGTGTATATTACATTAGTTGTGTACTGGTGACATGCACCAGACATACCATGTAGTACAGGTTTAGCATGCATTGTTATATGTTCACAGTATGTGTCTCAGTAACAACAGTAACAGCATGTTAGTAATGATGCCCTGGTTCCCTCCTTATGTTCTACTTGCATGTGCCTACAGGTAACACTGATTGCAGTCTCCCATGTGTAACTGTGGAGTACTCACTGGCACATATGGCAATATCAGCATGCTAGACGTAGCCTCTGCCTGACTGTTGGAAAGTCTAACATAACACAGATGTCCACACATATACTGATCCAGAAGCATGTGGGCAGTTTAATAGGCTACAGTGGCTAGAGACGTGACATCCATACCAGGTCACATCACAGGTATGTTGACATGGTGCAGGGGTTGTACACAGTGGTCTGGCCAATGATAATGTTAGAGGCCACTTGATAGCATGAGGCCTCACTGTGTAGCAGTAATACCCTGTCACATTACAGGAACATGCTCACACTCACGGGGTCAACAACACTATAACGCACACCCCATAGTGTTGAGGTGAGGACCCTTGCCTATGTGGTCATCACCGTCACAGTACTGTGAACCCATACGACATGACACAGAGAAAGAACATGTACAGGTAGCTAGTGCGGCTGAGACTGATGGCATCAACAGGGTAGTGGACTGCATCACCATGAGGGGTTAGGCATTCTGTATGGTAGCATACACCCTCACTCCATGCACCAGACAGCCATACATACCTACATACACACACACACACACACACACTGTGGAGACCACAGATGTCATACACATATGGATAGCTGATGTGTGTGATACACACACCACACCTGCCTACGTCATGCTTTCCACACTGCAGTATGTACAGATCTCTACAACAGTGTACAGGGGTGTGTAGCAATTGAGATGTATTCCCCACCATATGTGGCATATATGGTCACACAAGCAAACACACATGGCAGTACTGTGAATGATACACCTGCTATATGATGATACGTCTGACAGACACGCAGCAGTATTGGCCGCATTATGTGTACCAACTCTACCTTTGGCAATTGTGCTGCTATATGCACACGGGAGGATGTAAGTGTTACAGGTGTCATGTGATGTACTGTCGGTGACACCTGACCACTGTGTAGGTTTTATGTCTCCACCGTCAAGTAACGGTAACATAGCGTACTGTTTGCACATGTAATGGTAGGATGGCATGTGACACACCTGTGAGCCGTCCCCGGCAAACATCCATCTACACACGTGGATCACCACTTTATGTACACACATCCATCCATACCTGCTGTACATCCTACCGTACTGTCAGTATGTCACCATATACAGGTGCAAATGATGGGGCTGCATTGCAACTGCATGTTGTAGTTAGGCACAGATTAGTTACTTACATCAGCTACTGCACATGCATGGTAGCTGCATGCACACTACAGATTGTACATGTGTGTTGGTCCTACTTGCCTGTCATGTAGCCATGTTTGTATGCATTGCAATTGGTGGACATGTGTGTTGACATACATAACACATGGACTGTTGTATGATATGATGGGTGTCATGGGTAACTAGTACAGAGGGAATGTGTCCTCGGTCAACATTGCTGCCTCATGTACTGTTAGCATTCAACAGCCATGGACCCACCTTCCATTTGCGTGCGTATGATTGCTGTAGCCACTTGTCTGCATGGAGGACAGCTAATGCTATGCTATGTAAATATGTGTTGTGTGTGTGGTCCATGGACATATCCACTGCAATTACATGTATGACATAGCCAAACATGTGTGTTCATTGGTGTACAGCGACAGTCATCTGTCACAGCTGTGTAAGACCCAGGGCCCCTGGTATGTGTAGAGCCGACCTGGTTATGTACAGTGGTATCATTGCAATGCATAACACATGATGGAACCCTGTCGGCACATGTGTAGTCTGCACAGTTGCTGTAGACCTATGTACAGTGCACTGGTCATGAGTCACATGGTGTTGTGTTAATGTATGGCTGCGTATTGCTGATCCAATGACATGGTGATGTCTGTGGGCTACATTGCAGATTGTGGTGTGTACCTCTGTGATATGCACCTGAGACATCTGTGATAGCTCCTGAGTGTGTGCTGGTCAATACATGTGAGTGGCCTTCATGTACGTAGGGAGAGTAATACCATACTGTGCCCTTCCATGTTTAGAATCTGTGTGCATGCAAGACGGCCCTTTGCAACTGCTAAGTGTGTGAGCATGCCCAGTATGCCATTGTGTAGATGGACACACAGTACATTCCAAACTGTGCCCTTCCGTGTTTAGAATCTGTGTGCATGCAAGACGGCCCTTTGCAACTGCTAAGTGTGTGAGCATGCCCAGTACGCCATTGTGTAGATGGACACACAGTACATTCCAAACTGTGCCCTTCCGTGTTTAGAATCCGTGTGCATGCAAGATGGCCCTTTGCAACTGCTAAGTGTGTGAGCATGCCCAGTACACCATTGTGTAGATGGACACACAGTATATTCCAAACAGACGTGTGATACTAAGCATGTGGGCATGGCCATTGACATCCTGTATAGCGATGGTGGTCATCCAGGCAACAGATGTCCATTTTCAATGTCACGATGGATGCCTACATTGAACACACTGGTTGCTGTCTTGAAGGGTGTACTGTCTGTGGTGTGTCTCGTATCTATGTAGTGTTGTAGTAGTGCTTCGTAGATATTTGGTTGCCCCGATCACACCACTGCTGTGTGTTTGTCTACATCTACCTTGGGACAGTAATATTGTTTTAGACTGCTCACTCTCTATACATTCCCTATCGGCGTCCTTGCCTTTGCGGATGATGTCACCCACCTAGAAGTATGCCTCTGGGAGTGCTGTGCTCAGTAATCTCAGTAGCGTGTTCTGTAAATGCGTAATGCTGTAGTGTGATAAGGTAGTTAGGTGTATGTTCGACTCCCAGCCCTGTCAAGTGTGTGTGTGTGTGTGTGTGTGTGTGTGTGTGTGTGTGTGTGTGTGTGTGTGTGTTTCCAGCTGCCTGGGGACACAGTAATGCTTTTAGATGCCTCACACCACATACATTCCCTATCGGCGTCTTTGCCTTTGCGGATGATGTCACCCACCTAGAAGTATGCCTCTGGGAGCACTGTGTTCAGTAATCTCAATAGCGCGTTCTGTAAATGTGTCATGCTGTAGTGTGTTAGAGTAGTTAGGTGTATGTTCGACTCCCAACCCTGCCATGTGTGTGTGTGTGTGTGTGTGTGTGTGTGTGTGTGTGTGTGTGTGTGTGTTCGCGCTCATGCTCCCGTCCACCTGGGGACGCAGTCTTTCTTTTAGATGCCGCACACCACAGCAGTTTGCTACCGACGTCTTTGCCTTTGCGGATGATGACACGCACCTAGATGACTGCCTCTGGGACTGCTGTGCTTAGTAATCTCAGTAGCGCGTTCTGTAAATGCGTCATGCTGTAGTGTGTTAGGGTAGTTAGATGTATGTTCGACTCCCAGCCCTGCCAAGTGTGTGTGTGTGTGTGTGTGTGTGTGTGTGTGTGTGTGTGTGTGTTCGCGCGCATGCTCCTGTCCACCTGGGGATGCAGTCTTGCTTTTAGATGCCGCACACCACAGCAGTTTGCTACCAATGTCTTTGCCTTTGCGGATGATGACACACACCTAGATGACTGCTTCTGGGACTGCTGTGCTTAGTAATCTCAGTAGCACGTTCTGTAAATGCGTCATGCTGCAGTGTGTTAGGGTAGTTAGGTGTATGTTCGACTCCCGGCCCTGCCAAGTGTGTATGTGTGTGTGTGTGTGTGTGTGTGTGTGTGTGTGTGTTTCCAGCTGCATGACAACAGTACATTGCTTTTACAATATTCACTCTCCATAACATCCATGCATCATCTTTGCCTTTGATGCTGCTGTCTGCAGGCTAGACGTGTGCCTGTGTGAACCATGTGATCCACTGATCACGGTAGCACGTTTTGTAACTGCGTGATGCTGTCGTGCGGTATAGTGCTTACGTTTATGTTCTGCTCCCAACTCTGCCATGTGTGTGTGTGTGTGTGTGTGTGTGTGTGTGTGTGTGTGTATTAGTGGATGGTTATAGTTAACATATTATATATATATATGGATCCCCTACAGTTTACCGAAATGCCATATGACACAAATGACACCAAAGGACCGACAACACAGGTGACCGACAAACGCGGAAGAAAGAGTGCGATAGAGTGAGGGATTTAGTGTTAGGGCGGACACTGTAGTAGTGAGTAAGTGCGTGTGTTATGAGGTAGGGTTAAGTGAGTTAGGGGGTGGGGTGAATGAGGGGGTGGTGCGATGATAGTGTGAATATATTTTAAGGGTGGGTTAAGGGTTAGGGTGCAGGTAGGGTGTGTGTGCGATAGTGACGGACTGTGGGTTTAGGGGTGGGTTAAGTGAGTTAGGGTTAGGGTGGGTAGGGTAAGTGTGCGGTTGTGTCGGACCTTAGGGTTAGGGTTTGGTTAGTGCATGTATGGTTGTCGCGTATGTATATATATATATATATATATATATATATATATATATATATATATATATATATATATATATATATATATATATATATATATATATATATATATATATATATATATATATATATATATATATATATATATATATATATATAATGTATATTGTATATAGATATGTATGTTGGGATTATCACTCTTGACTCTGCTGCATTGTCTGTACGTGAGCAGCATGGATGTATGTTCATCTGCTACGGCTCTGTGATAGTGCACATACTGTGTGCTGTAGTGATCGTGGGTTATACATGTGTAGTGACCGGTTATTGTGTTGCTGGGTATTACATGGGCATTGGAAACAATGTTAGTGCAGCACCTTTGACTGGTCGTATGCAGATCTCGGCAACAGTCAGTGGTGGTTATTACACTGGAGTGTGAGTATGGCTCATATCCATCTGTAGTAACTGTCAATTCTATGCACCTCAGGTTAACATTACAGATGCACGTTTATCCACAGGTTGTGGTACAGATCCCAGGACTGTATGTGTAGACATTGACAGGTGCAGGACAGAGTTGTGTTGGATGCATGGAGGGGTGTCCATGGCCAGTAATGGGGATCTCTACAGCCTGGCAGGTACGGTCTGTGACTGTCCCACAACCTCCTGTATATGGCTGACACATGCTGTACCTGTGTATATGCAGACACACACACTTACCACAAACAGCTATGGCTATCACATACACACACCCATTGCACCACCATTGGGCCATGCAATAACCATTGTCCCTCACACAGACACATACACCTACGTGTACATTGGATGGCTCTATGACTGCTCTGGACATGTTAACACCACACCCTGTGCATATGATGTCACCTGTGCCACCACCTGTGATGTGTAACATTGATGCAGGATCTGACTAACCTGGTGCTGCTGCACACGGTGGCTTTATTCCACTGTATTGATGTTAGCATGCTGTGAACACACAGTGTGTTACTTCCAGGTGTACTTCAGCAGGCATGATGCATTGCAGCTATGACCATCACTGTAGCATAGTTTACAGCACTGTTACTTCTGATGATGTAGTCTCCATCCATGTGCCATTTTACTGATGTGCGTAGTATTGGCAGCATGTGTGTCTGTGTGTGCAGTACGTGTGTGATGTGTGTAGTACACATGTATACATGCTTACAAATGCATACACGAAATTACACGGGCTTCACCATTCGTACACTAGCTTACTCGTTCTTCCACACGGGCACACAGGCTAACATGCGCACACATGCTTACTCGGGCTTACTGGCGCACACGGGTGCAGACACACTGTGGGCAGGTTTGCAGGTCACATCGGTGGTATCCATGGCGTACGCCGTCAGTCTCCTGACGTTCCCTAGGATAGCTCATGACACATCTCTTCCACTGAGTACTGACAGCACATATGTGACACTGCTCCGGTGAGGTTACAGTGTTTTGTACATACACACTCATGTTGTCACCTATCTTCTACTCTAATAGTCCCCTTAACCTACACTACACTGTAGAATCTTGGCCCATATGGCATGACATGTTGTGATTCACTATCCTCATCCTCACTTGGTTCACATTGCCTACACATGCTTCGTTACATCTCTGACAGAGCGCTTCCACACATAAGTACCAGTACGCAGTAGCAATGTTGTCTCCAGCTTGCCATTCATCTGCATGGCGTACTAACATCTAACTAAACCTACAGTTTGTATGTATATTATCCATATGTCTTGTTTTGAAGCGCAGCGTGCTCTCGTGGCACTGCGCTATGCTTCTACACCAGGGACCGGGGAGGACAACTACTGGTTCATTGATATCCAATGGACAAAGCCGCCACTGGCCTTGGACTTGGACTTTGGCATGCTTCTTTGACTGTATTCATACTGTATTTGCAGCTGTAATTGCTCCATTTAGCAATGTGCAAAATGTTAGTCGCACAACATCCGGGTACATGTCTGCACATAACTCTGCTCTTGCACGGACACCTTACTGTTTCATGTATCGCATAATTACGTAGGGTTACCACCTGTCCCACTTTGCGAGGGACAGTCCCTCTTTGGGCAGTTGTGTCCTGCATAAAATGTGAGAAAAGTGGCAAATGTCCTGAGAGTTTAGGACAAAATTATTTTCTATATTTTATGTCATAGTTGCATAAAACAGTTAATCTGTATGTGAAACACCTAAATGTTATAAGAAACAGAATAAGGAACTAAAATTCTACAAGAATAGACTTTTATTCAGGCAAACAACTGAAGTTCTGTCCTTTGTACTGGCCGTGGGTATGTTTTGCCCTGCAAAATCTGATGTTTGTAGCACAAATGTCCCACTTTGAGCATTTGGAAAGGTGGCAACCCTATCATGACATCATTTGCATAGCTTACACATACAAATGGGGTATGTTGCAAATCCCAACATTGTCCGTGCAATGTTCGTGTTACGGGCAGTCTTGCACGCCCCTACGGGTGTTTGCTGAATAGCCTGGCAGTCATCTTTCCTTGCTGTACTCTCACTCAATCCATACACGCCGGAGGCTTCATGTATCATGGCCTAGGCTTTGCTGTGTGCTATGTCTATTTGTGGGGTATGCATGGCTGTGGGTATGTCCCACTGTCATTGTTGGTAAAGGTGATACCCTATAGGTACTTCCTGTAGACTGCTGTGTCATTTGACATATCAGCACATACCTGCGGTTGAACTTCCTACTTCAGCGCTTTTAATACCTTCTGAGTTATCTTGCAGTCGATAATGCTGTTTCCTCAGACATGTATCTGTTTCAGATCATACCTATCAACCTCCTAGTGCAAAACATCTGTACAAAGCCTAACATGATGGGGGGACAGATAGGGCAGATTCTACATATTGCTCTTACAAACGTAGATAGTTGACAGTATTATAAGTTTTGCATTAGTATGACCTTTCTGAGGGATTTGGGGTCTTAAACACATATATTTATCATTATTTCATGACATCAGTTCTCAGGTATTTGGCAGACAGGTACAGACTGTGAGAGGAACACACCACACATATGAGGCATACATCTGCACATTCGTATAGTTGCGAGGTATGTTTCTGATACTGGACATCAATTTCCTTACGCCAATACACACAATACATGGCGCCATCACAGGCCAGTTACCATTACATTCCTATTGCAAGACACACCCACCCACTGGGTTATATTCCTCACACAGGCCAACAGGTGCTTATCCACACTAATTATTCCATCATGTACCTTATGTGTATGCCGGTATTTGCGCTTTCCATCAGTGGCAGAGCTCACGTACGAGTATGGGGACTGGACACTGTATCAGTGACACTGCATGACACCCTGAGGGACACATGTCTTTTGAGTCTATTAACCTTCCACATTGACTTTCACAGGCCATACATTGTAATTCACATTTGTGGACAAACATGCTTATGACTTGTACATGTTTTGTCATTTGTCCTGACGTCTTTCTTCTCACCTGTCCACCTAGTATCACTAGTTCTGTACATTTCATTAGGACGGGTTACCTTCATACCTCTCACCTGTACACATTATGGCTATACGCCCTGGGGTTCGACCTATGATTCTGTTACATTTGTCATGATATTGTGCCTTTCTGGTAGATTGCTGGCAAGCCATGACGGACTGTGCAGTTAGGTAATCATGACTGACATTTCTATTTCATGATTACTAACTCTCATAACATTCGTATTCCTAACTACGCAATTATTCTATCAACAGTCAGACTTTGTCTGAGATATATTTAATATAGTCCCTATTTGTCTGTCATGTACTATGCCTTAGTCCAGCTGTCTTATTCTGACATTCTTGCAGGTATGGTAACCATTTTGGTTGTACGTGTGTCCATCCATGATAATCACCTACATGACACTGATATAGGTCCCTACGTCTTCCCCCAATGGTTTACACAATATCCAGTAGATGGGTTGCACCTTTTTGGAGAATGTAGGCATGTGCTATACCCACATAGGTATACTGATCACTCCCATGGGGCGTACCTAATAGATCTGTGCCAACCAACACTTTGGCCCAATTCTGCATACCCATGATTCCCATACCTGACACACCACAACAGTACCCATTAAACATGTTTAATGTGAGCGATAGTAAAGTGTGAGGACACTTCCGAGCACTCCCCACTCTGCGGATATCAGCTCGTACATCATACATTCAATCGACCCATGTGTTATTACCCTTGAACCTGCTACTGTTGCATGTACACCTATATCGTAGTTGCAGGTGTGACTTCTTTTGCATCAATGACAGTTGGCACTTTGTACAGGATCAATTTTTGGGGTCCTGCAAAGGACACCTATATTCATGTTTAACGTGTAGAACTTGCAGGCCCTGTCACAATGGTACTTTCCGGGAAATGGTTTGGAAACCATCGGTGTATTCTCCTTTCATGCATGTTTGTCTGTCTATCCATATTAGCTATACCATGACCTATTTATGTACATGTGTTATATGTACAGGGACATATGTTTTTTGTGTATATATCTATTCATGTATCGTGTGTGTGTATAGATTTATATATGTACATATATACATATGTCTGTAAATTCCTCATCTCGTAATTTGCTTTGGATTATGTCTGTGGATATATGTGGTATATATATATATATATATATATATATATATATATATATATATATATATATATATATATCTCCATATCATACCTTTCAACTGTACAGATTTCCACTGCATGTACAGCTGTTTGTCTCTTATCTTTGGTCTGTTTTTCATAACCTTGTGTCTATCTGGCAAGTTAGTGGCATATCATTAAAGACTGACGGTAAATAATGACAAACATTTCAGGTTATGACTTCATACCCTTCAGAGAATCCATGCTAGTGACACACCTGTTATTCTATCCACTTTCTATGTTTGTTAGGGCAATATCTGGGGATTGTCCCTATTTGTACCAGTTGTTGTCATGGCTTTGTCCGGTTTCATACTTTACGGGTTTAACAGGTATGAGCCATGTACATAGAACGTGGGGAAAACACCATTCATTTTCTATTCTGTGAGCGGATTACACACGCAGGCGCACTTGCATATCCTTATTGTGGGTTACATGTGTTTCATAGATAATTGTGCTTCCATGAACTTTCATAATTCTGACCATAACAGTTACATATCTGTATTCCAGTTTATGGACTGCTGTGAAACACACATTCACCTTTACATATTTAAATGTGTGTACTGCACGAACACTTTCATTACACTTTCAAGTTATATGTGCAGTGGTCGTAGGTCAACCGGGACTGCATTCACGTTGGCCGGATACCGGAACCACTGTTCTATTGGTGTTCTCCCTCATTGATATGCATAACCATAGCACTTAGCTACATCAACATACGTCTCACTGCTTCATCTACGACACAGGCATCCATTCTCCTGCTGGGAAAAAGGCAGTACTACATATTACACATTCCCTATTGCCTACTGATGTGGACTCTGGCTGCATTGTTAATCACTCCGAGGATATGCAGAACACCAAGGCATATAGTCCAGCCACATACAGGTCTTTGATTGTCAGGGTGTTCATGTAGTGATGTGGGTTTAGGCTTGTCCACCTGGTGAACGGAACTTCCCTGGCCGAGGTCAAATTTCAGACAAAGCAAATGGACAGGGATTATCTCCCCATTTTGAAGTTTTACATGTGTTTATAGACACAGGTGTTTGGGCACCTGTCAGCAGCGTATTCTGTTGGCATTACATATTATGGGTGGTGTTGTTATAGCCCATACTCCACGGTGAGGGATGTTCCCATTCACATTTGACTATTACCTGTATACAGTCATATGGGGATTATTATTTTTGGACTTGACGTGACTACAGGTATGCAGTTGTACATTACACAAGTGTGAGGGCTATTCCTGTAAATATGTACGGACCATACCTCTCAACCTCTTAGAGCATCGAACCTGCGCAAAACCTACACGATGGGGGGACAATTAGGGACACACTTTAACGATTGCTCTTACAAGCTTAGAAGGTTGATAGAATGCTAGGTTTTACATTAGCATGACTTTTCTGCAGGTTGTGGAGTCTTATACTCAGGATATTTCTCATTATTTAGTGACGTCAATCCTCAGATATTTACCACACTGGTGCAGATTGTCAGAGGCACACACCAACACTATGGGGCGAACCTGTGGTCATTCTTAGGGTTGCCACCTTTTCGAATGCCCAAAGTGGGACATGTTCTGTAGAGATGTCAGATTTTCCAGGACAAAACATACCTACAGCCATGCATAGTACTGAACTTTCACCTTTTTTGTACATATAATAGCTTATTCTAGTAACATTTGAATTGCTTATGCTACTTCACATAACATATTGATTATTCATGTATAAAATAACCATTTTATGTGACTATTAAAGTAAATTAGGAAATAAACTCTCAGGACATTTGCTATGTCTTGATTTTTTTCACAGGACACAACTGCCTACAGAGGGATTGTTACTCGCAAAGTGGGACAGGTGGTGACCCTAGTCATTCTGCAAATATCCGGACAGTTGAGTGGTATGGCACGGACCTCTGTAATATGCTGTTGTGTTCTGGCATGGCAGTAGCTCAGCATTAAAGGCTGCAGTCGGAACGTGCTGACAGACAGTTGGGTTTCAGACTTCATACTCCGAACATTAATGCCAATGTGCAAACTGTTATTCTATCAAATTCTATGTTTCTAAGAGATATGTTTACAGATTGTCCCTGATTTTGGCCCTTTGTCTCACTTATATTCATGGCTCTGTCCAGATATCTTGCTCACACAGGTTGACAGGTATGGTCAGTCACGACTGCACACAGTCAGTGTCCCTCACATTTGATCAGGGTTGACCTGTTTATGTTGTGTCTTCCTCGCCCTCATGCCGTTTTCCACTTTGCAAATGTGTGCATTATATTCTCCCTCCTATTCATGTCGGGACACATGCATCACGGGAAGGTATTTTATCCTGGGTGGTAGGTTATGCATGCCCACTTAGACATGGACCGTGTCATGGACCTCCACTGCATATTCTGACTTGTGTCCAGATATCTACTGGATTGGACAGCATGTAGTTATACCCATTCTACTATTTACACAAGTTGGTCATCCCGTGAGGGATATCTGACAATCAGTCCTATCTTTACCTTCCACTAACCTCTACCTCTTCTGCCACCTCCTTCCTGACTCCACACTCCCCACTACAATCTAGGCCGACTACATCACATCCTCCTATAATTATCTTTAAAAACATACTTAATACTAATTAGATTCTATACACAAAGTAACCATAATTAACATGCTTTTAAAACCTTCATCTATCTCTATTTTACTACTAGTACTTCTAAAACTTACCTTTCTTTACTACCTCACCCAACCCAGTACTTGTCACCATCCACAACTCTATCATACTACCAGCCATCTAAACTCCCCCTACTCACATCCACACCCACCTATCTCTCCACATCTATATCCTATAATACACCTCTTATCCTTCTCTTACAAAGTACTTACTTCTCACAAACTCTCCATCCCCATAGCTACCAGAAACCCCTTCTTCAACACAACAGTACCCAACCCATTTATTAAACTACTTAATTACTTCTCTAACCATATCCTTCATCTAGTTACCAGTCTCTTATCAGGTGATATCCATCCTAACCCAGGCCCCTCAACCTCCACTACTATACGTAAACCTCTATTACTTACTTCACTAAACTCCCAAAGCATAGTCAACAAAATAGCAACCCTCCATGCCTGGATCACATATAATAAACCTGACATCCTATCTATTTCAGAAACATGGCTAAAACCCATAAAAACTCTGAAATAATTCCACCTAACTACTCTATCATTAGAAAAGACAGGTCCCATAAAAAGGATGTGTAGCTCTTCTATTTTCTACTTCCTTGTTAATTACTCCCTACGATAAACCTATTCCATACTTCAACAATGCTGAATTACTCATCACTCTCCTACAAGTCAACAAGCATAAACACATATGTCTTGCATCCCTCTATATTCCCCCAGGTGACAATATCTCTACATTAGAAGATATCCTCTCCTGGCTCTCCAGTAACATTAGTAATGAAACTATAATCTTAGGTGATGTAAATATTAACTGGACCTCCATTCAATCTCCAACCAACCCCCTTAACATCAACCTATATAATTTTTCCCAACTAATCAACAAAGTAACACGTCCTTCTAAAAACCTTTCCTGTGGCAGTATACTAGACTGGATCCTAGTATCACACCCCCACTATCACTCTGACAGCGGTACTCTTCCCGATGCTCTAAGTGATCATATGCCCATCTTCACTTACCGACTCCCTTGTATCTCTTACCACCCCACAATTATATTACCACGCAACCACAAAAATTTCAACCCAACAACCTTTTCAGATTCTCTAAAAGCAATCAATTGGAACACTCTTAGGACATTACCCTTAGAAGACGCAGTTTCCCACTTTAACTCTACATTCTTAAGAATACTAGATTTCCAAGCCCCCCAAAGGACAAAACGAATAATAAAAATAATTCTGCCCATGGCTTACCAGAAATACATTAGCAACCAGCCTTAGAGACAAAGCCTGGGCACTTTATCAGAAAAGAAAGTCCCCTGATTCCCACATTGAATACAGAACCCTCCGAAATAAAGTCAAAAAGCTTATTATCTCCGACAGACAAAATTACTTCTTTACCCTCCAAAACAATAATAAAACAAATCCACAGAAATTCTGGAAAGGAATCTCTACCCTCCTTAACCCCAGCAGTCCACACACCCCTACCCCCGACCCAAATGCCCCAGATTTAGACCTAGCTACTCAATTCAACTCCTTCTTCATTGATTCTATTAGCAAACTAACTTCCTCTTTTCCTACTTCTACCATACCATCTAATACCCCCTCACCCTCTCCTGCCAAATGTTCACCAAGCACTTCTCTTCCTTCCTCATTCCCATCTTCTCTAACTATATCCCATACCTCTTCTCCCTGTCTAACGTCCTCATCATCCTCACCAACATCAAATACTTTCCCTCTCCACTCTGCTCCATTCTCATTAAAACCTATACCCATTTCTACAATAAAAAAACTACTTCAAAAATTGAAGCCCGGCACTAATGCACCTGACAATATCCCCTCATATTTCCTAAACATTGCTGCAGATGCAATTGCCTATCCCATAAGCATTCTCATCAACCGCTCAATCCTGGAATGTACAGTGCCCCAACTCTGGAAACAAGCCTTTATCATCCCCCTTCATAAAGCGGTAATAACTGCAGTGTTAACAACTTCGCCCCATTGCTATCTTGTCCCCCATCTCTAAACTACTTGAAAAATGTGTTCAACTTCAACTACTACCACATCTTTTAGACAATAACCTTCTCACACCTACACAACATGGCTTTAGGCCAAATCATAGCACCATGACAGCCCTCCTCTCCTATCTAGAAACTGTAAATAAAGCTCGTGATTCCGGCATATTGTCTCTACCCTACTACTTGACCTTTCTAAGGCTTTTGATACCATTTCGCACAGCCTGCTATTAACTAAACTTTCCAAACTTAACCTTTCTTCCTCCTCTGTGAACTGATTCTCCAGCTACCTATCTAACAGACACCAAGCTGTAAAATGGAAAAAGGCCACTTCCTCTTTTCTTAGTACCCCCCACGGGTTCCCAAGGCTCCATACTTGGTCCTCTTCTCTTTAACATTTTTATAAACGATTTTCATAAATCTATCCCATTCTCTAACATCATCCAATATGCTGACGATTCCACCATTATCTGCTCTGCCATATCTACCCCTGAGCTTCTAAAGCTCACACAAGAAGCTTTCTCAATTACTGAACATTGGATGAAAATAAACCACCTTGCTCTCAACGCCTCCAAAACTAAACTCATGGTATTTACTCCCTCTAAAACTACTCCCTTTGATACAAACAAATTCCTGATCACTAGTCAAAACAAATCAACCCTAGAACTCGTTTCTGAAACTAAGTTACTTGGTGTTCAAATTGATAACCAGCTTAATTTCAACTTCCACGTACACCTAAATATTAAAAAAAAACACCAAAAGCTGGGTATGCTCTACCGTCAAAATCAATACCTCACAAAGACCTCTAAAATCACTCTGTCTTCTTCCTTTCTTATTCCCTCCCTTCTCTATGGTTCACCTCTCCTAACTAATATTCAGTCCTCTCTTAAGAAACAACTTTCCTCTTGCTACAACAAAATCGCCAAGTTGTAGCCACAGGTCATCCACCCATCACTGTTCCTCTCCAAAACTACATTGGCTTGAACTTCCACATCAGCTCAATTACATTCAGCTTACCCTAGCCCATAAGCTCATTAACAACCCCTCTCTTTGTCCCTCCCTGTCTTCTGCTTTTAAGTTTCACTTACCTGATAGAGTCTTAAGATCAAACAATCAAAACCTAATAGAAATACTTAAACCAAAACGCCCCCCAGGCAAAAACCTACTATCCTTTAACATAGCTCATCTTTGGAACTCACTCCCACCATCCATTCGTACCATCTCTAATCTTTATTCGTTCAAAAAATCTCTTCATACTCATCTTACGTCCCAATGGGAATGCTCCTGTTCCCATCCATCATAAAAATATGGAACCCTTCATCCTTCATCCTTCATCCTCCATTCATTCACTTCCTACTCAACAAAGCCTATATACTTATTACTTTCTTCAAATCTAACCACACTATACAACAATACAATCCTACCTCTTTAATGCCCTAACGCACCTCTCATTTTTTGTACTTTATCTAATATTTCGCATTTTTGAATGTACCTCAAATGCAAAAGCAATACTGTATTCTCCTTTACATTGTATAAGTAGCTTAGCTCTGTTGTTTTCACCTTGTCTGTTAGTTTGCATTAAGAGCTTTTTCAAGTGTATGTACATATTCTGTATGTCTGTTCTTTTTTGGAGCTTTTCTCCCCAGGACTCCATTGAAAACGGGTTATTTTAGGCCCAATGGACTATCCTGGTAAACCAACTGCAAATAAATAATAAATAAATAAATAAATAAATAAATAAATATCCCAAAAATTGGTCAAAACCGAAACAAGTTAGATAATGAAGATTTTTTTTGGCTGCACGAAAATGTGCAGGGGGTTTTACCTGCAGGGGATACATGGTTTGCAATCCTGACACTGCCTAGGGTGACAATACCTACTACATATGCGTAGGGGTCACTGTGTGTAGCTGTTTCTGCAACAAACCAGTGGACCAAGTACGGCTGGATTTGGTGGACGTTCTGGTATGGTGGCAAGTTGTGTGTTGTGGAGGGTATGCTGTGTAGGCTATCATGAATCCAGGTGTGTTGCGTTTGTTATGGCCAGTTCCATCAGGACCCATCTGTGGGTATGTGACGGTGCCGTATCTATACATTTGTCTTGCATATTTCCATATTCATATGTTTGTGGGATTGTGTTCTACAATATGGCCTGTCTGCTTGTCTTGCAGCTGTTTCTACATGAGGTTGTGTTTCTTTCCACTTCACCCGCTGCCCTTCATACACCTCCGGTTCACCTTTTCTGCATAGGACACAAGTATCGCATTTGAGGAATTTAGCATTAAACACACACCCCTCACACGCGAACTACTCACACCCCATAGAGCACTACTTTGGTTGTTGGCCCATGACACGGCCAGAGTTACACATTGACTACCTTACATATGTCGGGTACCTTTATGGTTGTGTGGACTACCCTGCCATGTTTGCTTTCTACATGCTATACCTCACGCACATAGGTACACACCCTTACTTCACTTTCATTACTTGGTTGGTGTATCCGGGTACTACCCATTCGACTGTGTCACATACACGTTCAGATTATACAGTTGACGTCCGGAGTTTGCCAGCCTG
>NC_056733.1:1782242136-1782252136 GCF_019279795.1 Protopterus annectens | reverse complement strand
GTATCACTGCCAGAGCACTCTTAGATATAGCACCAGCAGTTATTTACTATAAAAAATAGTGATCTGTGTTATGTGCTAGACAGTGGTGTCTCTACTTTACACTGCCTGAAACATTCCATTGGTGAACACTGTGTTTCATGCAGCATATTCCCTGACTGTATCTATCGATACTTTCTGTCAATTAAATGTGGTTAAACCAAATATTTTGACACAAATGTAATGCTGATGTTTTGTGTCAAAATGTTTAGATGAACTGTGTGTCACACATATGTGTAGTCTTCCAATTTACATAGACCTACATTTACCAGAAACGACTGCAATTGATTCAACAACATTAGTAAGGGCATTATTCACAACGTATGATCAGGAACAACAACTGCTTCAGATTGTAAAAAGTCTACCCGGGAATGGAACATACTAGAACTTGTTTGTGCTCCTAAGGAAATGAGTGTTACTTTATCAGTGATGTGCATGATCATGGGGTTATAAAAATGAAACTGTCGATAGCTTATTCTGCCGAACTGAAATCGAAACCAATGCACAGAAGATTTATAACAGATTACATGGAAGCAAAACAGTCACTATATAAAACTAATTGGAAAGATACATTCAGTGGAAAAACTGCACAAGGAATGTGTCAAGTTTTGAAAATAAATTATATGAATACAAAAAGAAAGTCTTTAACATCAGAATCTAGGTAAACAACATAAGGAGGATATGTTTCCATAAGAATAAGGCACTTGATTAAGATAACAGACAAAAAAATATAAGAAATGGAAAAAAGGTTGAACTATAATTGTGAAAAAACTGGACAGACAAATTATAGTATGAGACAAGATCATGAAAAATTTGAAAAAAATGTATATAAAGATATTGAGCATAATAGAAAACCATTTTATAGATATGTAGGATGTGGAAGGAGTAAGAACATGCAAATTGATAATTTGTGTGTAGATTCTGTAAGTTATTCTCAGACACAACAGGTTATAGATTTATTTACAAAATATTAATCAAAGCAGTTTGGCTCCACAAAAGGGGTGATACATTGTTTTACTGACATCAGGTAACCTAAGATACTGAAATCAAATTAGATTATATTGAAAAAGAACTATGAAAACTGGATCCAAACAAAGCACAGGGAGGAGTCTGAATTAGTAATAATGACCTGAGAATACTTCTCCATTAACTTACAGTACTGTTATATCTGTTATTCACTTAGTGATTTAAATATGGGTGATTCCTCAAAACTGGACACATGCAGTTTTATCTTTAAGGGAAAGGGAAGTAGGGCAAACCCCGGATCATACAGACGCATGCATTTACTTTCATGTTGTTGAAAAATAATAGAGAAGGTTAGTTTGAATAAATTATTGCCAGAATTAGAAAGGCTGGGACTTGAAACCGTATATCAACCTGCTCACATTGAAAATAGATCTATAATCACCTATAATATGATGTTCTATAACAACATAACAGATACAAATGAAAAATTGTGCTGCAATGTAATTTGTATAGATTTAACTTCAGCATTTGATAAGGTCATACACAAAATACTGATCAATAAATTAGAACAAATAGGTACTGATGTACTCTTGATAAGATGGATAGATGCATGGTTTAAAAATACAACATGGCAAATATCATACAACAATTGGACAGGTGAAATTCTAGGTTATAGTCAGGGTGTCTCGGCCCATATGTTTTTAAGTTGTATCATTCACATCTATCTTTTTTATCTGAGATGTTCTGCAGTCTGTATACAAATGACTTGAAAATGGATAAAATAATTACATGTGTTACAGGCAGAGCATGTCTGCAAAAGAACTTGGCTAACTTGACCATTTGAGCACAGGAAAATACTACGCTAATAAATGCATCAAAATCTAAGCATATGAGATTTGGGAGACACAGACTGAAAGGTGAATATTTAACACAGCACACGGTGATTGAAACTGTAGATTCATTTAAATAATGGTTGCTGCCAAAAAGCAATTACTAGAAAATGGAACTTAAAATCTAAACCAACTTTACTGGAAGTAGTGAATATAGTGACAGAAATAAAACAACTGGAGATATTTAGAAAAGGGTAGGAGCAAACTGCAATGGAAAAAAAATGGGAACTGTGGGTACAATACATACAGGGGAGGAATGAGGTTTAAAAGAAGGCAGGACTTAAATGAGTTATGTAATGTTTGAGTGAGAAAGATTGGGTAGATTATAAGTGATTTATAATGTATGCAACTGGGAGTGTGTCAGTATGGTTTGTGATGTAAAATGCTTGCAACTAGGATTGTGTTGGTGTGGTTTGTTTTCATTTACATAAATGCATGATTGCCCATGTAGTAAATGATGGTTTAATAAAGATGTTTCTTGTTTTAAAAAAGGCAGGAATTGAATAATTTATGTAATATTGCTTAGCTTATATAATATATAACAATATATGTGAAGTATAATGTTTCTTATGTTAATATAGTTTGAAAATTTGCCTATGTCACAAGTGATAATTCAATAAAGGTGTTTGAAAAAAAAGACCTGGGTATATAACTAGATCCAGCTTTGAGCTTTTTTATTCATATCAACCAATTGGTTAATGACAGTTATAGAACTAAAGGTTGTATAAAAAGATTTAAAAAAATGTAGGAAATCAGAAATTATGAAGTCATTGTGTGTTAGTTATATTAGACCCTAACTTGAGTATGGAATACGAATATGGAAACCTTATAAGAAAACAAGCATAAGTAAAGTGGAAAGAGTACAGCAGAAATATACCAAGGGCATCCATGGATGTGAACATTTAAGTTATTATGAAAGATAAAAACATTTGGACTTGTACAGTGTCTCATACTGAAATTTAAGAAGAGACCTTATTCAGTTTTTTAGGGCATTTAGAGAAAACTATTTCTGGAAATGTTTGGGGTTATCAGAAAGAATCATCTGCCAACCTATGTAGAAGATTATATAGAAATGAGAATGTACTTTTTGGTTTTCTGAGAGACAGTACCTGATGTATGGAGCAAACTACCAACTTACATTAAAGCAAGCACTAATTTAGATATTTTTAATAACAACCTCAACACTTGTTATGAAAATAACTGTTTTGGTATATTGACAGACTGTAAGACATTACTGCCTATGTCTGAAATATTTCTATGTATGTACCTATATCTTTAGCTATATCTATAGCTTTACACACACACACACACACACACACACACACACACACACACACACACACACACACACACACAAGCCCTATACCTACATTGAGTTCATTCATGCATAGTATTATGTATGGCCGCCACACACACACACACACACACACACACACACACACACACACACACACACACACATACACACATACACACGCTGAT
This sequence comes from Protopterus annectens, assembly GCF_019279795.1. Lineage (NCBI taxonomy): Eukaryota > Metazoa > Chordata > Ceratodontiformes > Protopteridae > Protopterus > Protopterus annectens. Next base: position 1,782,248,762 of record NC_056733.1, on the reverse strand, counting down.
CCTTTCTTTAATCAACCTTTGTGTACAGTAAAGCAATTAGTCTACTATAAATTCAGTCATTAACTGTTTGCAATACAGATATGGCTATGGAACTGTGGATCGTATCACTGGAATTAAACTGTATTTCAACACAAATCTACTGTCCTGCCTGGCCTGGAATTCCTGTTCACTATTTTTGCGTGGTTGTGTTTTTTTTTTTTTTTTTGTTAGTTTTATGAAACTGTGGATTTACTTTTTATTAATATGGAGGTGTATGCAACTATGGATTTAGTTTACATAGGTAACAGAGTGTTGGGAAGATGATGACACCATAAGGGGGTGTTGGGGCAGAGATTCAATAATTAAATGCAGTTGTTCCACCGATTTGTGATGCAGAGTGTATTATTTTTGTGAAAAAACTGCTGACTCTAAATAAAGACTGCAAAGGGAATTATATTTGTGTTACTTCTGTGATTAGTACTTGGAACAGAAAAATATATAAAATAATACATTTTGGATCTCAAATCATTGAAGCAAATGCAGTTAAAACTGGTAGTGATGCACCGCATTAGCTATGCATGTGAAGTGTAGTCACAGAGTTCTGTTCAGATACATATGTTTTAATATTGCTATCAATCTTAGTTCAAGTAAATATTTATTTATTGTCTTGGAAATCTGAACACTTCCAAAAACAGAAATGCAGTAAAACAATAGCCTAAAGGAGCAGATACTGCAAACAAACTTATTGAACAATAATATAACAGTTTCTTGCAGTCTGTAGACAAAATCCCTAGACAATATTGATAATCGTGAATAGGCCATACAATGCCTTCTGGCTATAAATATATGCCCCATTATGCTTTTAATGAGTTTTTGTATGGCAAGTTACTAATAGCACAAACAAAACCAATGCAATTTCTGTGTGTGTGTGTGTGTGTGTGTGTGTGTGTGTGTGTGTGTGTGTGTGTGTGTGTGTGTGTGTGTGTGTGTGTGTGTGTGTGTGTGTGTGTGCGTGCGTGCATGTATGTTTGTTGGGCCAGCAATGATACAAGAGAACAGCTAACTGTGTCCTACTAATTTAATTTTACAATTTCTGCTAAGATTAAACATAAACATATTGCTTGCTTCTTTCCTAATTTGTCTGGATGCTTACTCAGGCAGGTACCCAACACAGTACATGTTTTAATTAAAAAGCTTATGTGATGTATGGATTTCTGGAGGGGGCAAATAAGCTGCAGAGTTCAGAGAATATAACTCCATTACCCCCAAGATTTGACAGACTTGACTAGTTTAGTTAGAAAGAGAGTTAAGAATCAAGTTCTAACTCAGTAATACAGGATTCATAAGTAGTAAATTTTCCATTGGAGTGCAAAATATTTAATATGTTTTGGAAATAGACAAGCCACTGATTTGCAGGCTACCTGAAATTCTGACAAGAAACTGAGTCCTGTTCTATTTATAATACACTTTCAAAGGTCGAATATGTCACACTATTTAAACACTTGAACTGCACAGTCATCTGATATGAATATTCCTGATGTAGAGCAGGACTGCTTTCCTTAACTGCATATTGAGTGAAGGGAATCCTTAGGGAATATACAGTCAAGATGCCAACACAGTCCCTGCAGTATTTTGGTATGACTGTGCCATCAAGAAGAAATAAGACACAAATGTAAAAAATAATAATAAAAAACAAATAACCAAAATATTGCCAGCTCACTCACAGAGCAATGACTTCTGAATAGTACTTCCCGTTAGTTTTATATATAATCAAGGAGGAGCATTGTCTTTCTGATCATAACGTTATTTTTTTTTTCCATTTTTATTTCTCATGCATACAAGTGTAAATAATATATAAAAAAACAAACAAATGCCTAAAACACTGTCCCTTCAACCACAGCATAATGACTTCTGAAAATGAAATGCTGTTAGGTTTATAGATAATCAAGGAGGATTTCCTTGTTTCTTTCTTTTTTTTTTCTGGACAGAACTTTGATTGGTAAAGAATTCATCTAAATGCATGATGTTAATCATTCTTGTGAAGATGTCACAAGCCTGCAAACAATAAACCAGGAAGTTGGAAAAATTTTCCATAATCCCTCCTAATAGCTCAGTAATCTGCTCTGAACAGTACGATTTATGTTTCTTACTCAGGTCTGATTTCATAAGCTTGGAACTTTAAGACACCATCTCCTGCCTTCTAACCACGTCTTTGGGATGTCAGTTCCAATTTCACCATCATTAGCAGTGGCACAACTCCAACTCCATGGTAGAATTCTGCAGTGGGCACTGACTACTTCAGCCCCAGGCTTACTCAAGTTTCAAACAAGGAGTGGGCCTGTGATGCTGTGCTATTATGTATAATATTTCTAAGAAAATACCAAGAGACCTGCATGAATGAATCCCTTTCACTTAGCTCTGAAGAAGGAAGAGTAAAAGATTCCTAGTGAACTGTGTCCTCACGCAAATGTCAGGACAAACTAAGGTCTTGAAAAAACATTTTCTTTACAGCCTTGGCAGGTCTCTATCCTATAATACCCAAGAATTTAATCCATGATGTAAAGCATATTTTCCAAAGCAGAAAGGAAGTGTATGGCTTCGTGCAAAGTGGATGTCTGCTGTACGAAGCCAGTAAAGCGGATGTTATTCTTTACTACTTTATAAAAAAAAAAAGTTAAGCTTCTGCTATGTTCTAAATAATTCACCTGTTTTAATGCTGTCTGCTAAAGTGGTACAACTCCTACGTTTCATCAAGTACAGTCAAGAGCATCAAGTGCTTTTTTTACTTGAGTTCAGCTGAACAATACATATCATTCAAAGCACTTTACATTTATACCTTGTTAAGTACAGCAGAAGGAAAAAAATCAAAATAAATACAGTAAAAAGAGATTGCCTTAGCAGTTTTTCCTAGCGTCATCACCTTTCAACACACCTTAAACAAAATTGTACACAAGTGCCTTAGCAGATGGAAACCTGTGCCAGATGTCTGTTTTCACACACTGGAGCCCTTCCAGAGGCTGCCATGAATCCAGCAGTGGGAACATGTGTGCGCTCATCTGGTGCAGCATTACTCCCACACTCCCCAAAGGGGCAGTCACAGCTGAAAGTAACTTCCGTGCCTGGTGTCTCATTAAACGTATTGTCTCACCATGACTGCTATTTTCATTCACAGCCACCTTCACAGTCCAGCTGTAATAGTCTATGTGCAGGTACAGCTAGATCAGTAAGATATCCAGAACTTGTGTTTTGTATGTAGTGTGTGTGTGGTGTGGTGTGTGAATTTATTAATGTGTATGTATACACACACATACACACAAATATATATATATATATATATATATATATATATATATATATATATATATATATATATATATATATATATATATATATATATATATATATATATATATATATATATATATATATGTCTGACAGCATTTTTCCCAAATTTCTTAGACAAAAGTGAATATATTTAACATTTGCTAGAGGTTCATTAGCAGCTACATTTTTACTTATACTGCTTTAAGTCTTTCAGGAAGTCTGAAAAGCTAATTTCCTTTACAAAATCTAAATTGGGAACAAGTAGTAGTCAAAGGTATTCTTATCTGGCTGGTTGTCTCAATGTATTTTCTTTGTCTACCAAAAGAAGGGCTTATCTGTTCCTTCACAATCTAAGGCTCATTCAGCAAAATCTGTGTCATCATCTAAAGCCTTTTTATTCTAGTGCACTCATTGATGACATTTATGGGGCACCTACCTGGTCCAAAGTCCACACCTTCACTTCTCATTATATTTTGGACACTAAATCCAGGTCTAGGTCTTCTTTTGGTTCATCTCTGCTCAGGAATATCCTTTCATGAGACCTCCTGAGAGTTCAAGAAGCTGTGGGCTTTGCCCCATGTGTAGAGGCCTGGATGGAAAAGACAACATCAGATATAAAAGTCGTGTACTCACCATAACACCAGATCTGTGCAGTTGTATTCCATCCATTCCTCTCCTACGCTCTCTCCATCCCCCATCAATACTTTTATTTTTAGCGATACTGCTGTTTATCAGTAATATTTATCTGGATGGGCCTAACTAACTTTGCCTTGGTTCCTAAATATTTATCCGGTCTCTCCACAATTCACAGACTACTGTTTTATACCTATTTCCTTATATGCTTGCAGCTTACTAAGATGTTTTCTGGTAGCTTTGGGCAAGGTCAATGTGATTTAGCCTTTTGAGCACAGGGATTATGGGCAAACAAACTTTCCTGGTAAATAAATGCCAATAAATGCATACTTACATACATACAAACATACATAAATAAATAAATAAAATGGGTAGGGAGAAGAACTGCAGCACCATATCTTAAGCTTCAAAGTGGCTAAGTATGGATCCGACGTTGGATCTGAGATGTGTAAAAGAATGGATGGAATACAGCAACACAGATCTAAACTCAACATGAGCATATAATTTTCGTTTTTGGAACTTGGGCCAGCCAGTTCTAGCAAAACTAGCAAAAGACCATGTTCTGTTTGAATCAGAAGTAAAGAATCTAGTTACTGTACTGTAAACTGCTGTGAGTTTATTAGGCATGATAGGGAGAAAATGAAAGATTTTGTTATAAGGAATTCAGTGGCTATATTTCTTGCATTTAGGTTGTAAGAGTCTGTGTGTGCGTGTGTGTGTGTGTCTGTGATATTGCTTTTATTGATGCTGAACTGACATGCTTGCCAAATTTTAACTTTTTTGTCTAGCTAAGCTCCAAGGTATTTAGTACTCAACAATTTTTGTTCATGCTTTTTTTAGAAAAAATGATACATTTTATGTTACTGTGAATAAGAGAATGTTTAAAAATGAATTAGACCTTTCAGGGTTTGAAATAAGCTAGATATATGTACCATCTTCTCCAAGTAATGTAACAGAGGAAGTATTATTTGTACTACAAGCAATTGTAATGTCATCAGCATACTCAATGACTTTTTTGAAGCAACAACTGGACATGTTATTAAGGTATATCACAGAGATTGCCTTGTATGGAATCCTGCTGTACCACATTAGGCTCTGAATTAATAACTGAACTCCATTAATATCTGAATAGAAATCAGAAGTACTATTTTTCATATTATATGGAAATACATTTTTATTTTATTTTATTTTAATTTTATTTTGTCTTAGCAAGTTGCAGTACTGGACCACTAGCGCCCAGTTTTTTCAGTCATAACCTTGTAAAATAAATTAAAATAAAAATAATATACTAAATGTCTAATGAGAGACAAAAGCTACCCAAGAAGAATCACTAACATGTAAATCTTGTCATAACAAATACAGCTGAAGGTATAATGCAATTTTAAAATTTAAATGACTTGTTAAACACTTTAAAATAGGAATAAATCATTATAGCTATGTAATGACTCCAATGCATTTGTTCTCACTTTGATGTTAAAGTTGCCTGGTGAAAGTAGTAAAGGTAACAAGCTGGCAGACAGGACATGAGATAGAGAGAGAGAGTTTCAGATTCTTAGAGCCACGTGAGAAGGCACTTTTTGGTGCTGTTGATGGAGTAATGTACATGGGAAAGTGTTATGGTAGTAGAATCTGATCATTTAAATATACTAGACAGTGCTATGGAAATCAGGTGATGCATGAATTCGTAATGGCCTACATAGCATAAAGAAATCATAAAAAATCTCCACAAAAAACAAAATGCTCCCATATATAAATACTATACTAAAACACCTCCATAAAGAACAATAAAAAAGACATTACAGCCAAAACACATAAACAAACACAGACACACACACACAGACACACAGACACACACACACACACACACACACACACACACACACACACACACACACACACACACACACACACACACACACCAGCAATAAACAAAAGCAATAAATATCAACATAGACACACTCCACTCCCAAAATGCCTTTATGACCCATGATGGGAAGACGTGCTTAGCATGGGTCCCTGTCATTTCACTGAATGTCCACTTGGTCGACAAGTACGAGGGATGGTGTTTAATACTGTAGGTACAGATAGCCAAATGATTAAAATGTTGAGGGAATGTTTCATCAAGAAAGGTGAGTGGGGTTGGAGGGGGTGAGTGCGTTCGTGTGCATGTGTGTGAGAGTCAGGGTTAGGGTTAGGGATAGGTGAGTGGATAGGTTTTGTATGTTTGTGTGCAAGTGTGTGTGTATTTTAGGGTTAGGGCAAGGGTCAGGTTAGGCAGATGGATGTAGTGTTGTTAGTGTGTGTTTGTGGTTCTTTATGTGTCTGAGTCTGTCTTGTGTAGTGGCAGTGGTACGGGAAGGTTTTAATGCCATTAAGGTGTATTTTTAAGGTTGGGAGAAAGGGCAGCATTAGTGATAGGGTAGACACCCATTACTAAGATGGTGAAGGGAGGAATGCACTTACCAAGGAGCAATTATGCATTCCATGTGCTGGCTTAATACTAATTCTGCTCTTATCATGTTCATTGAAATGCTACTTTAGGACTGAACTATAAACTATAACTATGTGAGTAAACTTACCATAAAAGTAGATGTTCCAATGATCACTGCTGCAGTAGACTTAGCTATATGGGTTATATCTTGCCAAGGATATAGCACCAGCCAGCTACCAAAGATTCAGAGCACCTTTAA